>NW_024070212.1:28003869-28132765 GCF_014754425.2 Oryx dammah | reverse complement strand
GTGGCAGATGGCTTATTTGGGGCCTCTTCTGTGTTACAGGCCCACCCTGTAACAACACCTCTCAAGGTGTGTTCATTGGACTCCTGGTGCTTATGGAATCCTTGGTTCCCTAATTGGCTGGTGTTTAAGAAACACTTTCCATTATAATACCTTTACAGTATTTGTGAGCACTTAAAGGTTCTGAGAAGTCCTATAGGAACTTTTAAAGTTTGTTTAACCCAGTATTTCTGTAACCTTTTTGAACATGTAGTCCTCTTTTGTGACTGCAGAGAGAGATGGTCTTTTCAGAAAGGACCAGTTTATTCCCCCTGTTTTGCATGTCATGTGTCATTCCCCATGTCCCCTTCTGTCCCTTCCTAGATAAAAGCCCCTAGGTAGTTCTGTTCTTTAATTCTTAAACTGTAGTGCAGGAAGATAGAGTGGTGACCCAGGCAGCATGCTCCAGTCCTGAATGTCACTGACCCCATCTAAGTCACTTCCTGTCTCTGCCTCAGGGAGGGAACAGGAAGTGATGAATGTCCTTAGAAAAGTGGAGAAAAATTCCACCTCTCCTCTGTGAGAGTTTGCAGTTAGTGTCCCTGGGGACCTACCTGGAAGAGAGCCAGCTGAGGGGACTGGACGCCCCTCACCAAGGCAGTACCTGGAACTCAGCTGACAGTTAGGCTAAGGGTTAGAATGGGCCTCCCAGCCGCCTGGAGGCCCCGATTGTCTGGCAAAATAAGGTTACAGAAGATCAAATATGCTGCCAGGTAGTCCTGATTGGTCACATAGCTGGGATATTTGCTGTGCCCCCTTCCACTCTCTCTCTCCTCCCTTGTCCTCAGGTTGATAGCCAGAGGACACAGCCTGTTGGTTTTAGTATCCAGGGCAGAGACCAAGAAGCCAGCTGGTGGAGGGGTGGGGGTGTGACATTCTTCCCTGTCCTTCTGCTCACAGCCTGACAAAATGCCAAACCAGTAAGCATGAGAGCCGATACCATGGTCTCAGAGGGCACAGGCATGTGGAGCTGGACACATGGATAAAAACTGTTTCACAGTGGAGCTCAAACCTTCCCAGTGAAGAGGCCTGTGTTTCTTTTCCAGGGAGGAGGAAATTGTCTACTTCTGGAGGAAGATATGAAGAGTTTAGAAAGCAAAATAAGGCCTTTCTCTAGGGCAAGCTGTGTACAGTTCTGTTTTGTCAGTGACCTTCACTGCAACCCTCCTGTGGGCCTACTAGGAACCATACTGGTGAGGCATGTGGGGCAGCAGGGGACATGGGCACTGTCCTGGGCATGAGTCCAAGGCCTGGGCAAATAGAGATCCCAGGCTTCCGTAGCAGAGCCTCAGTTTCTCATCTGTAAACCAGGCATTGAGATGCTTGTGTGTGTGCTCAGTCGTGTCTGACTCTTTGCAACCCCATAGACTGCAGCACCTGTCCATGGGATTTCCCAGACAAGGATACTGGAGTGGGTTGCCATTTCCGTCTCCAGGGGATCTTCCTGACCCAAGGATCGAACCCACATCTCTCGTGTCTCCTGCATTGACAGGCGGGTCCTTGACCACTAGGGCTACCTGGCCTCTCCTGACTGCTGTGGAGCTTAGATAATTGGTCAGATTCCTAGCTCAGTGCCTTCCACATGCTGGGTATTTCAAATATTGGTTCTCTTAGCCTCTGGTTCTTAAAATTATTCTCTGATAAAGTAAACTTTGGAAGTCATAAAATATAAAGAAGGAAAAAAAATCAAACTTCTTCCATGTGGATCAATTGTCTTCTAGTCTTGTTCTGTGTCTGCAAATATATTAAATGTACAATATTTTTCCAAATTGGGGTAATATTGTATACAGTTTTATATCCTGCATTTCACTTTATTAATATCTTAAGCACTTTCTCATACAAAATCATTTTAATAGTTTTATAATACCCTATTGTGGGTATACCTTAATTAAACTATTTGTTTTATTTATCATTTTGTGTGCTCTTTTTTTCACAATTATACATATTGCAATGAATATCTTTATGCCTATATCATGGCATTTGTGTTTATTTTCTTGGACTAAATTGCTGGGAGTGGGATAACAGTTTTAAAGTTTTGTAATTTAGTTTATTGAAGTGTAGTTGATTTCCAGTGTTGTGTTAACTTCTGCTGTACGGCAGAGTGATTCAGTTATACGTATATATACATATATACATATAATGGAGAAGAATATGAAAAAGAATGTACATATACATTCTTTTTCATATTCTTCTCCATTATGGTTTACTACAGGATATTGAGTGTAGTTCCCAGTGCTGTACAGTAGGACCTTGTTGTTTATCCATTCTCTGTGCAGTAGTTTGCATCTGCTAAACCCAACAGTTTTAAGTTCTTGATGCAAATGGTGCCTAGAAGGTTTCCTTACTACCTTTTCTGCAGAAGAGGATAGCAGTAAAATACTATGAAAGGGCTTCCCTGGTGGCTCAGTGGTAAAGAATCCACCTGCCAATGCAGGAGATAAGGGTTTGATCCTTGCTCCAGGAAGATCCCACATGCCACAGAGCAACTAAGCAACTATAGAGCCTGTGCTCTAGAGACCGGGAGCCCCAACGTCTGAGCCTGTGTGCTGCAACTGTAGAAGCCTGTGGACCCTAGAGCCCGTGCTCCACAGCAAGAGAAGCCACTGCAGTGAGGAGCCTGCACTCGACTAGGGAGTAGCCCCGACTCCGCAACTAGGGAAAAGCCCACAGGCGGCAAGGAAGACCCAGCACAGCCAAAAATAAATAAAATTTAAAAATACCATGCAGACTCATTAAGTTCAAATGGTAGATGTCAACACATGGAAATCACCTTGCATACTTAATAAATATTTACTAAGCTATGTGGGCAAGGTTTAGACTTCGTCTGGGAGCCTCTGCTGTCTCACTTCTGTGCTATGCAAAGGTGGCTGGGAGAGATAAGGCAGTCTTCAGTACAAGGGCCCCCAGATGGGAGTTATCTTCTAGCAACGAGGATACTTGTCCACTCTTGGCACATGCTGTGTCACACGTATTCCTTGAAGTGGGATCTATATGAATTCAGATGGTGGATGGAGGGTGAGAAGCAAAGGGCTTTGAGAAATGTAGTTGTCGGTGGCATGTCTATGTAATAACAATGGTAAGATTCCATACTATTCTAAATCAAATTTTCTGGCTTAGAGATTGGCAGTTGTATTATTTGATTTCTTAACACTCATACAAAAATGCTCCAATGCATGTATCTTTAAGAAGCCAATTTATTTTTAGAATCTAAGGATGACCCCATTGATCTGTGAAGATCTTGCAATTAAGCTTCAAGTTACTGGGAGAAAGAAAGTTCCCTAGAGATCAATTAGTTATTTGCTTCATGATCTGTGGGGAAAACTTGTACTTTTCCACAAGGAGACTGACAATGATTTAAGTCCCTTTAGGGAAGAAAATTTGCCTGACTGGCCTTGGGCAACCATCTCTTACACGTGACCAGACTGCCCTTTGTGGTAGGAAACAGAAGATAAGTGAGTCTGCTTGTTCAAGGAAAGGGATTCAGATCTGGGCTCTCTTATCTCAAGTCCACTCCTAAGGGGACAGTTCCCTCTGCATTCTTGGAGTGGTTCATAAATAAGAGAAAATCCATCTGGAGGTCCATGTACACATTTTTTTTTTTTTTTTCATGTACACATTTTAAAAAATTGTTTTATTGAAGTATAGTTGGTTTATAATGTATTAATTTCTACTGTACAGCAAAGTGATTCAGTTAAACATACATACATTATTTTTCATATTCTTTTCCATTGTGGTTTATCAAGGATATTGAATGTAGTTCCCTGTATGTGCATGAATTTTCAATGCAATCGCTGATGAATAGCCCTTGGTCTGTTCCTTTCTTCCCACCTCTCACCCTTCCCTGAGTACCACCACCACAAGCTGTTTTGTCTTGAGTTCTTGGCACTTTTCCCTTTCTCTTCTGTAGGATATCCCATCTATATCACTAGAAAATGATTCTGCTTGCCCTTATAGAATATTTGTGTCTACAACTGCCCATGGGGGATTCTCATCCTCAGAATGTTGTCTCTTTTTTTTTCAGATGATTTATTTTTGGCTGTGCTAGGTCTTCGTTGCTGGGCTTTCTCGGAGTGGGCTTTCTCTGGTTGTACTGAACAGGGGCTAATCTTTGTTGTGGTGCATGGGCTCCTCACTGCAGTGGCTTCTGTTGAGTACAGGCTCTGGGGCATGTGGGCTTCAGTAGTTGTTGCGCATAGGCTTAGTTGCCCAGAGGCATGTGGTATCTTCCCAGACCAGGGATCAACCCGTGTTCCCTGCATTGACAGGCAGATTCTCAACCACTAGACCACCAGTGAAGCCCCAAGCTTGTCTTTATTTTGGTCACAGTGCTTTTATTTAGATATACCCTTCCACCTTGACTACCTCAATCCTAGATAACCTTCTCTTTGAACACCTTCTTGACCCACCAGACCACAGAAAGCTCCCGGAATCTTGGGCTTGGTTCTTTTCCTAAACAGAAAGCTTACTGAATCACCTTTCAATCACAAAACTTCTGGCTCACCTTGAGTTAGTTTTTCCCTTGCAATATTTACATAATCAAAACACTATTGGGACTTCCCTGTGGTCCAGTGAGTAGGAATCCACCTGCCAATGCCAGGGACACAGGTTCAATTCCTAGTCTGGAAAGATTCCACACGATGTAGGGGGAACTAAGTCCCTGCCCCACAACTACTGAGACCGCATGCTGCAACTACCAAAGCCCACATGCCTAGAGCCTGTGCCCCACAACAAGCGAAGCCACCACAGTGGGAAGCCCAAGCTCCGCAACTAGAGTAGCCCTCACCCAGCAGTAAAGACCCAGCCCAGTGAAAGATTTTAAAACACAAGCCAACTATGGCATTAGGGCTATCTAACCAGTCCTGACTTCTCTCATCAATTCTTAGTAACTTTGGGGATTGGAGGATGAAGTTCATCCCTAGTGCTACAGGCCCATCCTTAATGTGCTCTCTGAAAGGTGTGCTTTTGAGAAGCGAAGAAGATTGGGTCAAGCCCACTCCCCCTACTAACCAGACTCTGTAGAAACAAAGCATGAGAGAGAAACCAGACTCTTGGTGCTTAGAGAGTCCGGAATATAAAGTGTGGAGAAAACTTGCTTAAAGGTCTGAGCATCCAGTTCCTAAACTGGAGCCAGGGGTTTCCCTGCCAACCAGCAATGCTAACACCATTTGGGTGTCCTACAATTCAATTCAGGTCTGAGACTGTCCACTTGGAGATAGCATCAGATCTTACAGATTAAGGCTTCAGTCTCACAAGACTGTCCCCTCACCACCTGAGATGCCCATTGCGAGTCCAGGTCATCATCTGTGTTTCTGAGTGACCACAATAGATTGGAGGTTTTAGTGATCCCCTCTTTGGATTTGACTGGTTTGCTAAAGCAATGCACAGAACTCAGAGAAATACCTTACTCACTAGATCAGTTTATTATAAAAGGATATAAGTCAGGAACAGCCAGGTAGAAGCAACGCACAGGGCAAGGTATGTGGGAAGGGGTGGGAGCTTTCACGCTTTCTGAGGGCCACTCCCCCAACACCTCCACCTGCTCTGTTCTCCTTCTGAATGCCATCTCCACCCTGGATGATATCAGCATTCTGGTGTCTGAGTCTCTGACCTCATCATTTCCAAAGACCTCATTTCCCTCTACCTTACCACCCCGTCATTAATAGAAGTTATACTATATTTGAAATCTCAAATGTAAACCCTCTTTTCTCCAGCTGACTTGCTCAAGTATCTTCATTGCCAATGTTTCACTGTTCATGAGCCCTCTCTGAGCTTCACTTCTTCCTTGACTGAACTGTATCCTACAATCCGTCTTTATAATATCACTCCCTTCACTCAACCTTGCCTTGAAAAACTCCAGTTCTGGATAAACCGTAATATTCATTTACTCTTTGCCTGCACTGGAGCGGCTAGATGTTCCTGGAAAAATCATTCTATCAGACTGGTTTCATTTTAAAATCATGATTTCAAACATCAGAATGGCCTTCCATACTGCTAAGCAATCCTATTACTGCCCCTAGTAAGCTTGGTTTCATATTCTCCCTTTCTCATTGCTTTCCCCTCCCACCCACGTCTTAGTAAATCCTGTTGACTCTACCTTGAAACATATCCTGAATCTTCCTTTCACCATCTTAACCTCTACTACCCTTGTCCAAGCAACTTTTGTCTCTTGTGCAAGTTCTTCAATAGCCTCCTAAATGTTCTGCTTCCAACACTGTCCCCCTTTTCTCCAAATACACAGAGTCCCCATGATAGCCATGATATAAGTCATAGCAGGTTATTTCTCTGCTCAAATCCTCCAATGGCTTTCCAGCTCACTCAGAATAAAAACCTAAGTTCTCCTGGTGATCTGCATGGCCTCTGTGATTTCCAGATTGCCTCACCTCCTCCTCCCCAACCCTTCACTTACTCTGCTCCAGGCATGCTGACCTCCTTGCAGCTACTCCAATCTACCCTGTAAACAATCACCTCACTTCTTCCCTCTCCCCACCGTCTTTTCCACCCACATGGCTCTCTCTCGCCTACTTCAAGGTTTTGCTTAATGAGGCTCTTCTTGACCATCTCATTTAAAATTGCAACTGCCTTGCCCACCACTCCCTCTTTCCCTGCCTTGCATTTTCTCCACAGAGCACCTTCCATATGATATAATTTATCTATTGAGGTTAGTGTGTGCCTCATGGACTAGAATGTAAACTCTAGGATTCTTTTTTTTCTTTTTGATTGTTTTGTTCACTGTTTTATCGCTGCTGTCTAGAACACATACCGGGTTCTTAATGATAAACATCGGGTGAATGAATAAATGAATTAACCCAGAGGAATGGATGGATGGCACATCCTTTAGGGAATCCTCCTTCAATAAACACTATTTCTCTCCAAGAGGGAATAAAGCAGAGTTCAAAGCCCCCAAGGAGCTGACCAATACTGAATGCTTAAGTTTGGCAGATATAGTATAAATATCTCTATAACTTGCAACTATCCCAGTGAGAAAACTAGTGTCCATAAATCTCTTCATTCATTTGTTCATTAAACAAATATTTAATGAACGCCTATGTGCCAGGCATCTTTTCTAGACATTGGGGATATGAAATAGTGACCAAGATAGAAAAAGTCCTACCCACATGGAACTTCAGCATTCTAAAGGAGAGAGGCAGTATACCTAAATAAATATCAAATGGTGATATGCGTTAAGAAAATAAGACTGGAACTTCCCTGGTGGTCCAGTGGCTAAGACTCGATGCTCCCAATGTAGGGGGCCTGGATTTGATCCCTGGTCAGGGAACTAGATCTTGTGTGTCGCCAACTAAAAGTTTGCATGCTACAACTAAAGATCCCACATGCCACAACTAAGACTGGTACAGCCAAATAAATTAATAAATAAATAATAAAAAGAAAAATAAAAAAATTTTTTAAAGAAGAGGAAGAAGAAAATATTAATACTGGTTTAATGGGGGTGGGGAGCAGTTCAGATAAAGGTCAAGGAAGTATCCCGGTGGGAATGACACTTCAAGACCTGAAAGGAGCTGGCCAGGTGAAGATCCGGGCGCACGTGATGGCCATAAGCTCTATGGCCAAGGAACATTAGCAAGAGCTGTGCAAGTGAAGAGAAGAAGAGATGGGATCAGAGGCAGAGGTAGGAGTCGGATCAGATGTGACCTACAGAGCAAGAAGTTTGGGTTTTAGTCTAAGTGTTATGGAAAGTGCTTTAGTGTACTGGGGTGGTAAGATCTGATACATATTTTTGAAAGCAACAGATGGAGAATGGGGCAAGAATGAAGTAAGAATACCAGTCAGGAAGCTCTTCCAGCAGTGAGAGATACTGGTGTTTTTGTGTTGCGTTTGGATAAAAATCAGAGTTACTTCTTTAGCACAAGCAGCTGAAGGGAGAAAGACATCCCTTTTCTTCTATCAGAGCTTTTACAAGGGAAAAGTATATCTATATACCCAAAGATATTACATAGATAAACATATTTGGAGGAAATGAAGAAAGGAAGAAGAAAAAAAATGATTTATCTATAAGTAAATAATTGAAATATTTTATGAATCAACATTATTTCCTATAATAGACATGTTTTAGAACTATGTACTTAAGAGGAAAAAACATGTTTTACTTGCTTTGGAGTCAACACAAGCCTTGGGGTTAGAGGTTACACTTCCTGAGAGACTAGGAGTTTTCAGTAAACAAAAATGAATTTATCAGAGAATGCTTATTTTTTAATTATTTAAATTATTATGAAATGTTATAGCAAATAACATTAGTCCTGACCTTTGAATAGCTGCATCTTCTAGGAGAGATCTAAGATAAGATACAGTAGAAGACACAGCATTACCATATTTAGTTTGATTTAATCCTTTCTGTTTAATTCACCGAGTAGTGATACTTTATGTCCTTACAGAAAAGCACCTAATGAGCAAGGCAATTTTGGTTCAGGAAAGAGCAGTCTCTTTCTTCAAAGCTCTTAGTCAGTACATACATAATTAAAAACTGCACTTTTAACTCAAGATAGGACTGAGAAATCCATATTTGTTATTATTCTATATTCTACTTCCAGAGACTTCCTTTTTTTGTAGACAGTTATCAGTAGAGATGAATGGTAGTGGATTTCAGGATATTGCTTGAAAGTAACATTGAAGAAATTTTCCAATGGACAGAATGAGGGAGATACAGAAAAGGTATTATTACCATCTCCATTTTAAGGATGAGATAAGTGAGGCTCATGAGCAGACCCACTATCATACCCTTATAACTAGAAGAGTTAGGATTCCTAGTGACATTAAGCTCCGAAGCCCAAGCTTTTTGTTTATACTGGACATTCTGGGAGCACTGAGGTTGATCAGGCAGAAGCCCTATTTCACATCAGAAAATTTATCCTCTATGGTTTTGATAGGGCAGCTCCCCGACCCCCACCAGAGAGAACCACTTGCTAATCACTTGATGACAACTTACAGATTTCATACAAATTAGTTTCCAAAAGCAATAATAGAAAAAAAAAATCAGTTAAATGCATGGCCAAAGGTGAAGACTGCTATTTTGAAATTTCTGAAACTCTATTCTATAGTTTACTGAATTCTGATGCTTTGAGTACTATGAATAAACACTCAGTAATTTACTCAGCAAAATAGGTATTATTACCGACCACATATCAGGAATTGTGTTTGGCAAGGGATACTTCATTAAAGTCTTTTTGATTTCAGAGTTTGTAGAACTGCAAAATGACACAGCATAAATAATAATCAGTTATTAAAATGTGAGGTCCTGTCCTGATTTATTGCCCTCTCCCTTGTAGGCCTTTGTGTGCATTCTTCCAGCATTTGTTTTGGCTTTTGCTTAGAACTGATGATAGGGAATGACGTATGGAATGAAGGTGATAAAAGCTCATGCGTGTAACAGTTGGTCAAAGAAAAGGTGAAAAGCTAGGAAATGATGGAGGCATGATAATGAGGAATGATGCTGATCCAGGTAAAGGGAGAGAAAAGCATTATCCCTTGGTTTTGCTGAATAAAGACCTAGTATATGAAGAAAGTGAGAGACAGGACGATGGTTATGTATGGATAAGGGAGGAAACAGAAATGAAACCTCAAACCCTCCTTCCTTCATAATTGTTGTATAAGTGGTTAAGGCATCTGCTCTTCTCTCAGAAGAGTCTCTGGATTGACCCTTGAAAATCAGAAAAATTAGGGGCGAAGTCTTTTACCCATTATTTCTAAATCCTGCAAACTTCCATCCTCCTTTTTTTTTTTTTTTTTCAAAAAAAAATTGAGGTGAAATTCGCATAACAAACAACCATTTTTAAGTGTACAATTCAGTGGCATTTAATGCATTCACAATGTTGTGCAACACCACCTCTCTCTTGAGTCACTTTCCTGTTCTTGGTTGCAGTACACAGGCTTCTCATTGTGGTGGCTTCTCTTGGTGGGGAGCACAGGGTCTAGGCACACAGGCTACTGTAGTTGTGGTACACAGGCTTTAGTTGCCTGCAGGATCTTTCTGAACCAGGGATCGAACCAGTTTCCCCTTCATCGGCAGGTGAATTCCTATCTGCTGTGCCACCAGGGAAGTCCTTGACTCTTTCTCTTTAACCCCATAGGCATAGTCTTCACCCAAGCTCATGTTCGGCCAAAGCCATCACTTATGCTGGAACCCAATCCTCAAAATGTCCTATTGTGATCCAAAAAGAAAATAAGATGTAGACTTGAGAGCAAGCAAGTCAGATTCCTGCCTGCAATCACACTATGCAGCCCAGTAACTAACCTAGCTTTAATGGGGAGATGCTGGGGAAGGAGAGTAATGTGGATGCAGTGAGGTAACATAGCCTTCTCCCAATATGTAGAGGGGACCTTCATGATGATATGGAGAGTCCTTGCTCACCTGATTATCCTGGGCAGCTTCCAAATGTGCATGGGTGATTCAGTTTTTAATTTTGTATATCATGCTCTTCTCTGCCCTGGTTTTAGCTTCTAATCCCAGGGCTGTCTGGCAGCCTAGTGCAGACGATAACCACTTCTTCCTGAGTGTACCTGTCATACTTCAGCTAATATCCCTTATATGTGATAACATAATGGCATATTTATTCCTCTGTTCACATTTTACATGAAAAATGTACTTAAGATAGTTACTAAGAACAAAGACTGATGCCCCATTTGAACAAAAGACAGCCATGGTAGCTCCAGACCTCGGGTATTTATCCTTTTGTCTTAGCCAAAAGACAGAGAAAGGAGCAAAAGAAAATTTTCTTTTTATGCAAAAATAAAAAATTCCCTAAGAGCCTCCCAGAAGACTTCCTTTCATATTTCGTTAACCAGAACTCTGTCCTGTACCCACTCCTAGACCAATCATTGGCAAGGAGAAATAGTATCACCAGGATTGATTTAGATGAATTGTGATTTATCCCCTGATTTGGGGGGTGGGAAAGGGCTTCTCGGTGGCTCAGCTGATAAAGAATCTGCCTGAAATGCAGGAGATCCGAGTTCAATTCCTCAGTCGGGAAGAGGCCCTGGGGAAAGGAATGGCTGCCTACCCCAGTATTCTTGCCTGGAGAATTCTAAGAACAGAGGAGCCTGGCAGGCTACAGTCTATGGGGTCGCAAAGAGTCGGACGTGACTGAGTGGCTAACACTTTCATTTTTTCACTTAACGGAGAGGAACTTAGCTTCCTTGAAATCAAAGGATCTTCCTTCTATCTGAATGAAACTGGGATTCTGTTAATAGGGAAGAACGGATCTAGGGAATGGCGTCTGGATAAGTGTGACAGTGTTAGTCTCTTAGTTGTGTCCAACTCTGTGTGACCCCATGGACTGTAGCCCGCCAGTCTCCTCTGTCCATGGAATTCTCCAGGCAAGAGTACTGAGTCGATAACTATTCCCTTAATAGTTAGATTAAGGGAATAGATACTAAATCATATCTATTTTCCTCTTAGGCACACACCTAGATTGCATCGTCTCCTAATCTCTCGGCAGTTAGCAGCATCCACGTTCCTGAGTTCTCACCAATGTAAAGTGTACAGAGTAGATGAATGTATTTGCTACCTCCAGTTCTGGCCTATAAATGAAAACTTCCCACACAAATCACCCTTATTTTCTCTTCCCGTTTTTTTTCCTGGCCAGATGCAAAATACTCAGTGGAGAAATTCAAGGCTCCAAGGAATGGTGAAGCTGAAAGAATTTATATGGGAGGCACCTGAATCCTTGAATGATTTCACAGAGCAGAGCAACTCTCTCATCCCTGATACTTTGCTCTGGCCACCAACAACAGACTAATGACATGAGCAAGCAATGCAACTTAATTGTGTTAAGCCACAGAGTTATGGATTTTATTTGCTACAGCAGTTGTGAACCCGAACTCTTCATGGAATAGGCAATAAGCAATGTCTGCCATATTCTTCTACCAAAGCTTTCTTTGCTAAAGACAACCTAAAGGAGTCTTGGAAAGAAAAATCTTGGGGATACCAGAGTCTTGCAACCCTGGGGGAAGGGATGAGTAAGCAAACTGTCCATTCAGGCTTGGCAGTCATACCCAAGGCCACAGGCATCCTTTAAGAAAACATTACATCCCTCGTGCCCAGACTTTGTTGTCTAATACAATTCCCCACAAAAAGAACCAGGACTCCTCAGAGAAATGGCTGATTTTAGGGTTAAGGAAGAGAAAGTACAAGAGGAATCTAGAATATCTTGTTATAGAGTATGCTGGAAATTTTCAGCATTCAAATAATTAAGAACAGTAAGGCCATTGAAAAACATAGTAATCCACAAGTCTATATCATTAATAAATAGATAACTAAATTAATTGAGAGAAGGGAGGATTGGTACAGGCAGGAATCACCAATTGATGCTAAATCTAAAGGAACATGTTTAATGAGGAGCAGGATATTCTAGTGGTCTAAGGTGTCTTCCCACAGATTACTTATAACAAGAAAAAAATAGTAAATATGTTGTGGAGAAATCAGATAGCTCAACAAGGTGATCAAAATTATCATCACTCTATCATTATCAGTTCAGTTCAGTCGCTCAGTCGTGTCCAACTCTTTGCGACCCCATGAATCGCAGCATGCCAGGCCTCCCTGTCCATCACCAACTCCCGGAGTTCACCCAAACTCATGTGCATCGAGTTGGTGATGCCATCCAGCCATCTCATCCTCTGTCGTCCCCTTCTCCTCCTGCCCCCAACCCCTCCCAGCATCAGGGTCTTTTCCAATGAGTCAGCTCTTCACATGAGGTGGCCAAAGTATTGCAGTTTCAGCCTCTATCATTATATGTAGAATTTAAAAAATAATACAAATAAATCTATAAACAGAACAGAAACAGATTCACAGATGTAGAAAATAAATTTATGTTTACCAAAGGGGGGAAAAGGAGGAGGGATAAATTAGGAGTATGGGATTAACAGATATAAACTTCATGCATTGTGCTCAATTGTGTCTGACTCTTTGTGATCCCATGGACTGTAGCCCGCCAGGCTCCTCTGTCTATGGGATTTTCCAGGCAAGAATCATGGAGTGGGCTGCCATTTCCTCCTCCAGTGGATCTTCCTGACCCAGGGATTGAACCCCAGTCTCCTGCATTGGCAGATGGTTTCTTTACCACTGTGCCACTTGGGAACTCACAACAGATATAAACTACTATACACAAAATAGATAAGCACCAAGGACTGACTGTGTATCACAGGGAACCACATTCAATATCTTATAATAAACTATAATGAAAAATAATCTGAAAAAGACATGTATGTAATTGAATCACTTCACTGTAACTAACCTGAAACTAACACAATATTGTAAATCAAGTACACTTCAATAAAAAAAATATTATTACCCAATGAGGGACAGGGACATCATCCGACTTTGGGTGTGATATTCTGAGAAGGCCACAATATCATTATTCTGCAACAGATGCGGGTTTGATCCCTGGGTCAGACAGATCCCCTGGTGGAGGAAATGGCAACCCTCTCCAGTATTCTTGCCTGAAAAATCCTATGGACAGAGGAGCCTGGAAGGTTACAGGTCAAAGAGCCAGACACAACTGAGCAACTAAGCATGTAAATGTTAAAGCAAGAGGGTCAAAAGGTTAATTAGTAAATCTGAGTAAAAGGTTATATGGGTTATATTATTATTATTATTCTTGCAACTTTTCTATGAGTTTGAAATTATTTGCAAATAAAAAGTTTTCTGGAGTCTAGATTTAAAAAAATCAGTGACAGGGACATCCCTGGTGTTCCAGTGGTTAGGAATACACCTGTCAATGCAGGAGACATGGGTTTGATCCCTAGTCTGGGAAGATTCCACATGCTGCAGAGCAACTAAGCCCATGTACCAGAACAAATGAGCCCACGCTCTAGAGCTCATGCTACACAACAAGACAAGCCATGGAAAGGAGAAGCCTGTGTACCACAACTAGAGAGTAGCCTTCTTTCACTGCAACTAGAGATAGCCAATGTGCAGCTACGGAGACCCAGCACAGACGAAAATAAATAAATTAACAGAAAAAATCTTGAAAGAAATCAAAGATGACACAAATAAATGGAGAGATGTACCATGTTCTAGGATTGGAAGAATCAATATTGTGAAAATGACTATACTACCCAAAATAACCTACAGACTCAATTCAATCTCTATGAAACTACCAATGGTATTTTTCACAGAACTAGAAGAAAAATTTTCACAATTTGTGTGGAAACACGAAAGACCCCAAACAGCCAAAGTAATCTTGAGAAAGAAAAACTGAGCTAGAGGAATCAATTGTCCTGACTTCAGACTATACTACAAAGCTACAGTCATCAGGAGAGTATGGTACCAGCACAGAAACAGAAATAGAGACCAATGGAACAAGATAAGAAAGCCCAGAGATAAGTCCACACACCTCTGAGCACCTTAGCTTTGACAAAGGAGGCAAGAATATACAATGGAGAAAAGAGGCTATACAATAAGTGGTGCTGGGAAAACCGGAGAGCTACATGTAAAAGAATGAAACCAGAACATTTCCTAACACTATACACAAAAATAAACTCAAAATGGATTAAAGTCTTAAATGTAAGGCCAGAAACTATAAAGCTCTTAGAGGAAAACATAGGCAGTACACCTTTGATATACATCCCAGCAAGATCTTCTTTGACCCACCTCCTAGAATAATGGATTAAAAACAAAAATAAATAAATGAGACTTAATTAAATTTAAAAGCTTCTGCACTGCAAAGGAAACAATAAATAGGATTAAAAGACAACCCTAAGAATGAGAGAAAATAATTGCAAACTAAAACAACTGACAAAGTATTAATCTCCAGAAAATATAAACAGCTCATACAGCTTATACAGCTTATACAGTGAACTAAAAGGACTGGCATAAGCTAATTTAATTCAGATGACCATTATATCTACTACTGTGGGCAAGAATCCCTTAGAGGAAATGGAATAGTCATCATAGTCAACAAAAGAGTCTGAAAGGCAGTACTTGGGTGCAGTCTCAAAAACAACAGAATGATCTCTGTTTCCAAGGTAAACCATTCAATATCACAGTAATCCAAGCCTATGCCCCAACCAGAAATGCTGAAGAAGCTGAAGTTGAATGGTTCTATGAAGATCTACAAGACTTTCTAGAACTAACACCAAAAAAAAGATGTCCTTTTCATTATGGGGGACTAGAATGCAAAAGTAGGAAGTCAAGAGATACCTGGAGTAACAGGAAAATTTGGCCTTGGAGTACAAGATGAAGCAGGGCAAAGGCTAACAGAATTTTGCCAAGAGAATGAACTGATCATAGCAAACACCCTTTTCCAATAACACAACAGATGATTCTACACATGGACATCACCAGATGGTCAATACCAAAATCAGACTGATTATATTCTTTGCAGCCGAAGATGGAGAAGTTGTATACAGTCAGCAGAAACAAGACCAGGAGCTGACTGTGGCTCAGATCATGAACTTCTTATTGCCAAATTCAGACTTAAATTGAAGAAAGCAGGGAAAACCACTAGGCCATTCAGGTATGACCTAAATCAAATCCCTTATGATTATACAGTGGAAGTGACAAACAGATTCAAGGGATTAGATCTGATAAATGCCTGAATAACTATGGATGGAGGATTGTAACACTGTACAGGAAACAGGGATCAAGACTATCCCCAAGAAAAAGAAATGCAAAAAGGCAAAATGGTTGTTTGAGGAGGCCTTAAAAATAGCTGAGAAAAGAAGAAAAGTGAAAGGCAAAGAAGAAAAGGAAAGATATACCCATCTGAATGCAGAGTTCCAAAGAATAGCAGGGAGAGATAAGAAAGTCTTCCAAAGTGATCAATGCAAATAAACAGAGGAAAACAATAGAATGGAAAAGACTAGAGATCTCTTCAAGAAAATTAGAGATACCAAGGGAACATTGCATGCAAAGATGGGCTCAATAAAGGACAGAAACGGTATGGACCTAACAGAATCAGAAGATATTAGGAAGAGGTAGCAACAATACACAGAAGAACCAAAAAGATTTAAATGACCCAGATAACCATGATGGTGTGATCATGCACCTACAGCCAGACATCCTGGAATGTGAAGTCAAGTGGGCCTTAGAAAGCATCACTATGAACAAAGCTAGTGGAGGTGAAGGAATTCCAGCTGAGCTATTTCAAATCCTAAAAGATGATGCTGTGAAAGTGCTGCACTCAATATGTCAGCAAATTTGGAAAACTCAGCAGTGGCCATAGGACTGGAAAAGGTCAGGTTTCATTCCAATCCTAAAGAAAGGCAATGCCAAAGAATGTTCAAACTACCACACAATTACACTCATTTCACAAGCTAGCAAAGTAATGCTCAAAATTCTCTAAGCTAGGCTTCAACAATATGTGAGCTCAGAACTTCCAGATGTTCAAGCTGAATTTAGAAAAGGCAGAGGAACCAGAGAATCAAATTGCCAACATCCATTGGATCATAGAAAAAGCAAGAGAATTCTCGTAAAACATCTACTTCTGCTTCATTGACTATGCTAAAGCCTTTGACTGTGCTGATCACAACAAACTGGGAAATTCTTAAAGAGATGGGAATACCAGACTGCTTTATCTGCCTCCTGAGAAATCTGTATGCAGTTAAGAAACAGTTAGAACCAGACATGGAACAATGGACTGGTTCACAATTAGGAAAGGAACACATCAAGGCTGTATATTGTCACCTTGCTTATTTAACTTATATGCAGAGTACATTATGCAAAATTCCAGGCTGGATGAAACACAAGCTGGAATCAAGATTACCAGGAGAAATATCAATAACCTCAGATATGACACCACCCTTATGGCAAAAAAGCAAAGAGGAACTAAAGAGCCTCTTGAGGAAAGTGAAAGAGGAGAGTGAAAAAGTTGGCTTAAAGCTCAACATTCAGAAAACGAAGATCATGGCATCCCGTCTCATCACTTCATAGCAAATAGATGGGGAAACAATGGAAACAGTGACAGACTTTATTTTCTTGGGCTCCAAAATCACTGCAGATGGTGACTGCAGCCATGAAATTAAGACACTTGCTCCTTGGAAGAAAAGCTATGACCAACCTAGCCAGGTTTGGAGAAAAGGGAACCCTGCAGCACTGTTGGTGGGAATGCAAATTGATGTAGCCAGTGTGGAGAACAGTATGGAGATTCATTTAAAAACTAGGAATAAAACTACCATGTGACCCAGCAACCCCACTACTGGGCATACACCCTGATGAAATCATAATTGAAAAAGACACATGTACCCCAGTGTTCACTGCAGCACTATTTACAATAGCTAGGACATGGAAGCTGCTGAGACGTCCATTGACATATGGATAAGGAAGCTGTGGTACATATATACTGTGGAAAATTACTCAGCCATAAAAAAGAATTTGAGTCAGTTCTAATGAGGTGGATGAACCTAGAGCCTATTATGCAGAGTGAAGTAAGTCAGAAAGAGAAAAACAAGTATCATATGTGAACACATACATATGGGATCTAGAAAGATGGTGCTGATGAACCTATATGCAGGGCAGCAGTGGAGATGCAGACATAGGGAAGAGACTTGTGGACACAGCAGGGGAAGGAGAGCGGGGGACAAACCGGGAGAGCAGCACTGAAACACATACATTGCCATATGGACAACAGATAGTAGTCATTTGCTCTATGAAAAGGGAGCTCAGAGGGGTGGGACTGGGCAGGAAATGGGAGGGAGGTTCAAGAGGGAGGAGACATATATACACCTATGGCTGATTCATGTTGATATATGGCAGAAAGCAATGAAATTGTAAAGCAATTATCCTCCGATTAAAAATAAATAAATTTTAAAAATCAGTGAGCATTCTCTCTTGTTCTTTCAAAAAATTTCCCATGTTTTGCCCTCTATGCTTCACTTCAGCCTTTCACTCTCATCTGGTTTTCCCAGTTTTGCAACTGTTGGTTTCTATTTGAAATCTTTTTTCTTCTTGGTCCCTCATATTTACTACTTGTGTAGGTACTTTGCCTTAGTTTCTCTCAAGACAGCCTTTTGGTCAGCTTCTACTTGGCCTTATGCACTGCAGTTCCTGCGGAAGAGACTTCTGGCCTACAATAATGAATCCAGGCTCCAAGCCCTAGAGGAATATCATACCCTAGATGAGACATCAGTGCTTCCAACTGGCAACAGCTCCATCTCCCTCTTCAGCTGCCCTGAATTTGGGAGGAAATAGGTCACATGCGTGCCTGCTAAGTCATTTCAGCCATGTCTGACTCTGTGATCCTGTGGACTGCAGCTTGCCAGGCTCCTCTGTCCATGGGAATTTCCAGGCAAGAGTACTGGAGTGGGTTGCTATGTCCTCCTCCAGGGGATCTTCTCGACCCAGGGATCAGACCCACGTCTCTTCTCCTGTATTGGCTGGTGGGTTCTTTACCACTAGCGCCACCTGAGAAGCCCAGTAGTTCACATATCTGCCCCCTTCTCTCCATGTTTTCTGTTTCATCAAACCCTCATCATAGTTTTCTTTTCTAAGTACGCTCTGTTTCTCCAGTCTTTTCCCACTCCAGCCTGCCATCCTCCTCACTGCTACCAGTTCTCTCTTTAAAGCACACATTCCTTCATGTTACTTGGCTGATTAAATTCTACTAGCTCTGCGCTGCCTTTCCAAATCTGACTCAGCCCATTTTAGTTCCCGAATCCTGACATTCCTCTGTTGAACTGGAAGCTCCTTCAGAGCACAGACCACACCTTTACTTCTTCGTATCTTTAATTCTAACACAGTGCCTGGCACACAGAAGATACTCAATAGATTTCTGCTGAATGTACAAATGAACCTTGGTTAAACTCTGAAGCTTCTTTGAGCAGACCATGCTGAAATATCACCTTCTCTGATGGCGAATGACAGTCTTGACACTGTCACTCAAATCTTCTTCAGGTAGATGTATTTCTTCATGGAAATACATCACCCATGCATTACCCACCCCCACCCCCGCACTACATTGTTAAATTTTCTGAGGGAAAAGACCATGTCTTATTCATCTCACATCTGACTGAGGGTCTAGGAGAGTACCTGCCACTGAGCAGGCAGAGTTTGTTGGATGGATATAAATATTAGAGAGGGGAAAATACCAGATTTGAAAAGGTCTCCATATAGTGAGTCTGACTGAGGAAATGACCAAAGAGCAATGAAAATGATACCAACAAGTATAAATACATAGTGTACAAGAAGCAAGTGAAGTAGTCAAATAACGATGCAGGACTGACTAACTAGAAGTAAGTGGGAGTTAATCGGAAAAGGCATCCTCAGGGCAAATTGTGAGATGTGTTTGACAAGCAGAAAGGGGCATAATGTTCTATTCTCCTAACAGGAGCTTAGAGGCCTGTCATGCCGTTGGGTTGAACCTAAGCACAGTAAGCAATTGGTGTACTGGAAGCCTGCTTTTCAAGCGAGATCTGCTCTTCCCCGGAGCTCAAGCTCTGCCTTTCTCCTGGCTCCCCAAGCAGCCCTGTTTGCCCACTCTCCATGTCTCGATGTTTCCCAGGTCAGCCCAGTGTAGCACTTCATGTCCTCCAAGTCTCTGTTAAAATAAGTAACCAAAACTTCCCTGTGGAATTGAACATTCTTGCTACCCCTGGTTCTCTAGGGAAATAAACTTTCCTTTTCCCAATAGAACTGTTTCTAGTGTTGTTAAGGCAAGAGAGAAATCCACAGGCTGCATAACCACTTGAGTACATCTTCACAAAAATGATCTCTTTGATCCAAAGAGGTTTAACAAGGGACTTCCTTGTTGGTCCAGTTGCTAACACTCCACACTCCCAGTGCATGGGAGCTGGGTTTGATCCCTAATCAGTGAACTAGATCCTGCATGTAGCAACTAAAATATCCCGCATGCCCCAACGAAGGTCTGGTGCAGTCAAATAAATAAATAAAATAAATATTAACAACATCCACTTTTGCTTCATTGACTATGCCTAAGCCTTTGTGTGGATCACAATAATCTGTGGAAAATTCTTAAAGAGATGGGACTATCAGACCACCTTACCTGTCTTCTGAGAAGCCTGTATGCACGTCAAGAAGCAACAGTTAGAACCAGATATGGAACTGACTGGTTTAAAATTAGGAAAGGAGTACAACAAGTATATTGTCCCCCTGCTTATTTAACTTTTATGTAGAGTAAGTACATCATTCGAAATGCTAGGCTGGATGAATCCCAGGCTGGAATCAAGATTGCTGGGAGAAATATCAACAACCTCAAATAGACAGGTGATACAACTCTAATGGCAGAAAGCGAAGAGGAACTAAAGAGCCTCTTGATGAGGGTGAAAGAGGAGAGTGAAAAAGCTGGCTTGAAACTCAACATTCAAAAAAACTAAGATCATGGCAACCAGTACCATCACTTCATGGCAAATAGAAGGGGAAAAAGTGGAAACAGTGACAGATTTTCTTTTCCTGAGCATCAAAATCACTACAGAAGGTGACTGCAGCCATGAAATTAAAAGGCTTGCTCCTTGGAAGGAAAGCTATAACAAAACTAGACTGTATATTAAAAAAGCAGAGACATCACTTTGCTGACCAAGGACTGCACAGTCAAAGTTATGGTTTTACCAGTAGTCACGTAAGGATGTGAGAATTGGACCATAAAGAAGGCTAAGCATCGAAGAATTGATGCTTTGGAATTGTGTTGGAGAAGACTCTTGAGAGCCCTCTGGACTGCAAGAAGATCAAACCAATTCTAAAGGAAATAAACCCTGAATATTCATGAGAAGGGCTGATGCTAAAGCTGAAGCTCTAATACTTTGGCCACCTGATGCAAAGAGCCAACTCACTGGAAAACACTCTGATGCTGGGAAAGACTGAAGGCAAAAGGAGAAAGAGGCAGCAGAGGATAAGATGGTTAGATAGCATCACCAACTCAATGAACATGAATTTGAGCAAACTCTGGGAAATAGTGGAGGACAGAGGAGCCTGGGGTGCTGCAGTCCCTGGGGTCACAAAGAGTCAGACACGACTTAGGGACTGAATAATAACAACAAACAAAACCCGAAGAGGTAAAATGACTGGGACCTGAGGAATGTAACCTGATAGTATAATCTTGTTTTAGCTGCATCTGACCTCTCCTTAAAGAGTGCCAGCATTCTAAGTCACTTCAGTCGTGTCCAGCTCTTTACCACCCTATGGATGATAGCCCACCAAGCTCCTCTCTCCTCCAGTGTTCTCCAGGCAAGTATAATGGAGTGGGTTGCCATGCCCTCCTCTAGGGGATCTTCCTGACCCAGGGATGGAACCCACATCTCTTAAATCTCCTGCATTAACAAGTGGATTCTTTACCACTAGCGCCATCTGGGAAGCCCCCTTAAAGAGTAATATGCAAGTAAATACCATAGTTCTGAACAGTCACTTTCTAGGGCTCAGATCCTTGCTGCCTCCAGAACTTGTAGGAAGGAAAAAAATAAACTGTCTGCCTTAAAATGTCCCACACTTTAGGAATCAGAGCATTTTACACACCAAGAGGTATATC
The DNA here is from genome assembly GCF_014754425.2 of Oryx dammah. Lineage (NCBI taxonomy): Eukaryota > Metazoa > Chordata > Mammalia > Artiodactyla > Bovidae > Oryx > Oryx dammah. Next base: position 28,111,304 of record NW_024070212.1, on the reverse strand, counting down.
TGAAGACTTTCAGAATCTCTTGGCCAAGGGAGATGGCAACTGTTTTTCTTTTAGAATAACCTAGTTTTCAGGCAGTGTTTATTTTTTCCAGAACGTTGCATTCCTTTTCCTGAACACCCGGTTTTACTATCTCCTGGTAGAGGAGAGAAAATTATGGTAGTATGAGCTCACTGAAGCGCTCGAGGGGTAGGGTTCAGAGTACAGCTATTCTTTCTCACCTCCTGTTGCAAACCCAGCTTCTCAAGGAGGGAATGGAAGAGCCCCCTGAGGGGGTCCTAATGGGCGTGGAGGCTCACAGATCCCATACACCTCTGCCAAGCAGCTAGAACGTCTCTAGATAGCAAGGAAACATTAAAGCCTAAACCTGGGACATTCCTGCCCAGCTGCCTCCCCGCGCGCTGCTCTATCTCTGGAGGTGTCACACTAGGCGGTGGTGATGTCACACTGGCGGGGATGACATTTTAAACCTGGACCTCACACCGACACTAGGCACCTTTAAGTCACCTCGGTGTTGGCCGTGCGGAGGGGGCGGGGAGATGGCCCCAGCACTCTATCCACGCTGGCTCCCCACGGAGGTCCACTCACTCCCACTTCCACTCCCACCCGTAATATGAGGTCGTCGTAATCCTCCCGCTCTCAAGGACTTCCGCCTCAGTAGGTGTCATGGCGCGGGACCCGGGACTAGTTCCCGCGAGGCGGGGCGGGCCGGATGAGGGCGGACGCTCGGCGCTCAGCTTGTCGGGTCTGGCGACAACCGCGGCTGCGGAGCTAGGGGCCCGGCGGTGGCCCCGGACAGCAGCGGGAGGCCGAGGAGGGAGCGCGCGGGTCTGAGGCGGCGGCGGCGGCGGAGAGGGGCCGGGCGGTGGAGCGGGCGGGAGGCTGAGAAGGCTCCCCTCGCGGGACGGGCGCGGGGACGGCTCCGGGGGGCGGGGGCCGGGGCCCGGGCCGGCTCGCGCAGGGGGTATGATGACCCGGCGGCGGGGCCCCGGATCTCGTCTCCTCCGCCGCCTCCTCACGGCAGCCCCAGCTCGCGGCTGAGAACCAGAAGACACACCGGCGGTGAGTCGAGGCGGGAGAGCGGGCGGGCAGGGGCCTCGGCGGGGAGCGATCTCCTATCGGGTCCCCGAGGCGGGGCCAGGCTGGCCGCGGGCTCTCCGGGGCGCCCGGCCTTGCGGGGGGCGCCTCCCTCGGCAGCCCCCACCCGGGACCCGGCGCCAAGCCCTGCGGCCCGGCCGCGGAGGGGATGGCGTTCCCAAGAAAGTGGGGAGGCTGTGGGCTTCTTCTCGGGGCAACTCCTCCTGTGTCCTGCTGCTTCTCTCCTGGGCGTGTTGTCCTCAGATGACAGGGGGCCGCCTGGCGTCTCCTCACCCGGCCGGTTTTTCCTCGGGTGTCGTGGCCGGTTCCCACTGTATGGCTTGCGCGCGTGAATTTCACGGCTCTGCTTAGCGCCTTGGTTTGGGGCTATCTGTGCTGTTGGGGACAAGGAAGCGGCGTCTGGAACGGACGGCGGCGGTGGGGTGGGTGTGGAAACCCTCCTACCTCTCCGCTTGTGTTCTTTAATCGTGAGCTTGGTAAATCGTGATGATGGTGGAGATTACGTGGGACCGGCCAACCTAAATGTATATCTGTGTTAGGTAGATCTAGAAGTCTGGCTCAAAGGGAAACTTTTGCTGTTTGTCGCCACTTTGCCAAAGCTTTCGTTAAAAAAAAAAGTCTGGGGGGTGGGGTGGGAGGAAACCACCAAAACTCTTGGGTGAGCCTCCGCGCCCCAGCCCCCCACCCCCACCCCCGCCCCGGTGTTCACAGGTCTGTGGGAAAGAGGCCGTTTTTGTGCCTAGCAACCGAGACCTGGGACTCAGTCTCCAAGAGCACTGGTCTAACCTCCAGTTTGTTGTGGTGACAAACCGTGAGGTTTGGCCTGTGTTTACGCTGGGCGCGCTTTCTTTCCTGTTTAGGTGGGGGAAGGGAGGAGGGGCTAGAGAAGGGGGAAAAAAAACAGCCCCAAGCTCGAGTGTGTCTTTTCTCCAATTAAACCATTGATTATGTTGCAGATTCTCTTTTTGAGGCAGCTCTAGGTGCTTTTTTCCTTTGGGAATTTTCAGTCACTGTATCAAATTATTAATTTCAGCTATAGACTCTTCTGCCCAATCCTTCCTTTATCTTGTTTCCTAGTAACTGATGAAAACAGCAGCATGGCTTCCTGCTCCTGATGAAATGGGGTTAAATTAAGTGGCTGATGCCCTCAGCAAAACCTACAATTTTGCTCTTGTTTGTGTAAAGCTATTTTTGATTCCTGGTCTGTAGTGTAGTTTTTTTTTTTTAAGATTATAGAGAATGCAAATCATTACCAGCTCTTTTTCATATGTAGGTCTAAAGCTTTCTGTAAAACATCTAAAAAATATACTAACAGGTCATTTTATATAGTTGTTGTTAATGCAGCTGGTGATTTTGGAGATACATGTAATAATCTCCGGGTTCTGTGTTGTAGAACTGGTATGATGGTGTGAAGAAGGATATCATTGACTTTAAGACACTGTTCCCTGGCTTGAAGAATATTTTGGTAAGGTACTTGTGGTTGCAACTGGAGGCAGTCAGGCCAGTAAAGCATTTTACCAGTAAAATGGTGAATGAGATCTTGTAAATATACTGACTCTGGTTAATAATAAGACTTTTGCTGGCGATATCTTTATCCTATCTGGACACTGTAGTTTTATGAATTGCAGAGCAAGTTGATTGGTAACTTGAGATTGAAAACCAAACCAGAACTTTCTACTAACAGGGGGAAAAAAAAAAAGATAATCTCAACATCCACAATTCTCTGGAAAATAGAATTCTTTTTTTCTGTGGTTTGGTTTTCATAAGCACAGCTTAGTCATTGGTTCTGTTGGTAGAAATCAGTGAGCCAAACCTGCCTTATGAACTTCTTACACTTGGAACTTGTGCAACTTGTTAGTTATATATTGTAACTGGTTCTTCTGTAATTTGAGGTAATTTTGCAAACATGAACTTCCTGATTGGCCCTTTTATTTTCATGACTGTATAAAGCAATCCATAATTTTTAAAGTTACAGTTATTAATTCCTCCCCAGTTTCTTCCCTTAAATTTAATGCCATTCTGAACAGAAGTCATCAAAATAGTTTTTCTTTCAAGTACCACTTCAACAGTCATTGATTTGCTTTTGGTTACTTTTTTGTTTTTATTTTTTGTTTCCAATCTCCCAGCCCCCTAAATACCTTATGTATTTTTGTAGAGCATAATTTGACACTTAAAAAATTTTTTACATCCTGTTTTTATATTTTTCTTTTTTATGTGTCACACTAACTAAGCAACATTTTAAGTTCTTTGAAGACAGGGAAACTTAGGTGCATTTCTTTTGGCTTCTTTAAGGATGCCTGGGACAATGCTTTCCCACCATACTTAATGAAGAAGAATCAGAAAACCTGAATTTTTTGACAGCATTACTGTTCATTAGCTCTGGGTAAAACTTGCGTGGCTTTCTTGGGTCTACTTTTTCTCATCTTGGAATTAGGGTGTTTTAGAAAGGGTCTTTTAAGCTCTATTTTAGCTGCAAGAATCCCTATACTTTTTTTTTGCCAGTGTCTTCTCCAGTCAGATACTCTAAACAGCTTTTCATTTTTCCATATCCCCTGGAATACTTTCCCAAGTTAGCTCTTTCATCTGTAAGACCTTCATCTGCCTTCCATCTGTCAGACTGTTGTTACCTTACTTGAGTCCTATTTTCCTTAGGCTCTTTCTGGCTAAAGGTCCTTTCTTAGTGTTTGTGTTTCATATTGGTTTCTGTTTTGTTAATTTGTCATTTTTCTTATGATAGAAACTGAGGTATAGTTTCCTTTACTGTAAGCTTTATAGATCTAATAGACTGTCCTGTGCACATACTAGGATAGTACCATTTTACCAAACACCAGAAAAACCTACTTTTCTTTTGTTCTGTTGCTTTAGGTTCATCATTCCAAATAAATCTAAGAGAGCTATTGAAATTTAGGAAAAAAATTTCTTCCCTAGAAGGAAAGCACCTCAGCCAGTTTACCAAAATATTCCAAAATTGGTTTAAATGGCTGGAAATTACATAGAATTGTAGAGTTACTACTTTGTCAGCTAACACCACTATTCCACACCCTGTTTTTGCATACTGGTTGGGGAACTGGCTCCTTTCACATGGTTCCATATGAAGGAAGTGCTACAGGAAAGGGGGTGGGGAACTTTGATTCAAATAGTGTCCTCAGGGCTTCAAGGTTATTTTTTTCTTCTGTATTACTATACTTAGAAAAGTATTCTCTTGTAGACAAGAGGCTGCAATTTTTATCACGTGTATTTCTCTAATTTAGTGAGAATGACTTCTGAGATCCTTTATATATGGAGAAATAACATGGTCTCTTTATAGTCATTCATTCTATCAAACATTTGACACATGCTGTATTCCATCCATTATGATTGATGCTGGTGATACAAAGGAAGGTGATACTCTGCTGTTGACAATTGCCCTCTTAGAACTTGCAGTTCAGAAGGGAAGTCAACCTTTTTTTAGAAGTTAACTTTTAAATAAATAATTTCAAATAGTCATACTTAGAATAAAAATCCAGAGTGGCCCACAAGTCAGTATGTGTTCTGGCCCTTGTTTTCCTTTTTGGGTCCTTCTACTTTTTGATGGGCAGGGGACTCTGCTCTATATGGTCATTCAGGTACCCGTGTTCTTTCCATCTTGCTGCTCTGCCCTCCCTCGAGTGTTGTCTCATGGCAGAAACTGGGTCTTCATGGGTTTCTCTTGGTGGAAAAGGAAGAGAATGCTAAAGGCTCGTGTATCACTTTGTATTGGAGAGAGGGACTGGTAAATGGAGTCTGGCTTTGTGCATGGGATGGAGGAGAGACTAAACTATAATCCAGACCAACAGTCTTGTGCCACACTGAAAACATGAGCTTTAAGTAGAGGCTAAAAGGATAAATGGTAGTTAAAAGAAGGCTAACTAAGAGGGTAGAATGAAATTTAGAGAGACAATGTTATGTGTGAAGGAACTGAGGCAGGAGAAGTCAAGTTTAGACCCAGAGATATTTAGAACTACTGGAAAGGGGAGTGCTGCGGGAAAGAGTCGGTGAAATGAGGCTACAAAATAGTCAGGGTCCAGAGCTTACAAAGGCTGACAATCCAAATTAGAGATTTTGGACTTTATTCTAAAATTTTAAGTGGGAGATAGATATGCATTTGTAAAAGCTTTGATTGTAAGGTGAAGAATGAATTGGAGAAGGGAGCTTAAAAAGAAGGCCAAAGAGTACCATTTGGGGATACAGGTTAGGCAGTTGAAGTAAGCAGTACAGGATTGTACAGTAGGGGTGGAGTGAGAGATATTTGGTGTTCCAGTGGAAGAGTTTTCTTCCCAGTCTTACCTTTTTTTACAGAATGTGTATTCTTATTTACCCACTGAATACTCTTTCTTTATCAGTGTACTGGAGAATATGTACATCTGTGTACATGGCAGCTGAGGACAAGTTCTAGAGGAAGAAATCAGTATATAGTACTGATTTTATAGTTATTTAGTTAACCAATTGTTAAATTGTATCAAAAAGACAAAGGTGACACCAAGTAAAAGCATTGGGAATTTATTATTGGTGTCTCAGGGAGAAGAAGGAAGTTACTGAAGACTAAGGCAAAACACTGACCAGTGGTAACTTTGATTGTCATACCCAGCAGTTTCATTCATAATTATAATATCTGAATTCTTTATGGTAAGATTATCTACCTGTGGGCTTTCCTGGTGGCTCAGTGGGTAAAGAATCTGCCAGCAATGCAGGAGACTGGGGTTCCATCCCTGGGTCGGAAGATCCCCTGGAGAAAGAAATGGCAACCCACTTGAGAATCCTTGCTTGGAGAATTCCATAGATAGAGGAGCCTGGCAGGCTACAGAAGATGGAGTCACAAAGTCTGACACAACTGAGCAACTAACAGTTTCACTTTTCGCTTATCTACCTGTAGTGCCCATAGGATGGTAGTGGTTGTTGCTTAGTTGCTAAGTCATGTCCAGCACTTCTGAGACCCCGTGCATGGTCTGTAGCTTGCCAGGCTCCTCTGTCTGTGGGATTTTCCAGGCAAGAATACTGGAGTGGGTTGCCATTTCCTTCTCCAGGGAATCTTCCCCACCCAGGGAATGAACCTGTGTCCCCTGCACTGGCAGGCGATTCTGTACCACTGAGCTACCAGGGAATCCTGCCGCTAAGGTGGGGCACCCCGTTAATATTGTCAGATAGATGTGCCCATGGGAGGGAGTGGGGAAGCTCTTAACTTGACTGTTTTTGATAGCCTTGGATCCTGCTGCTGCTGCTGAGTTGCTTCAGTCGTGTCCAAGTCTGTGCGACCCCATAGATGGCAGCCCACCAGGCTCCTCCGTCTGTGGGATTCTCCAGGCTAGAACACTGGAGTGGGTTGCTGTTTCCTTCTCCAGTGCATGAAAGTGAAAAGTGAAAGTGAAGTCGCTCAGTTGTGTCCTACTCGTAGTGACCCCATGGACTGCAGCCCACCAGGCTTCTGTGTCTATGGGATTTTCCAGGCAAGAGTACTGGAGTGGGGTGCCATTGCCTTCTCCAGCCTTGGATCCTAGCAAGACTCAATTCTCTTTTTAGTTAATACATACAAATACCAGTAGCCTTTTGGCTACCAGTTCTGGTTTGGGATTAATTCAGTGGGCAAGTTTGTCATTATATTTAGATAGTTAAATCCTTGGAAAATCAGGTTTGAAATGCAAAGACTAGTTTACTGCTAGAGTCAAGAGGTGCAACATTTTCAGGAAGTTAGCTTTTAATTTATTGGGAGCAGTTCTCATGTGAATTGAAAATATGTGTAATATGCTCAACAGAGTGTGATACATAGTAAATTTTTCACAGATGTTAATTCTGTTGCATGTTTTGTTTGGGAAGTCTCAGCCTAGGAAGAAAAGTGTCTCCCCATTTGACAAAGCAAATTTTGTGGGACATAGTATTTTGTGTCTAGAGATGGCTGTTTTTAGCTGAGTTTCAAATGGTAATGTAAGTAAGAGTGTAGATTTTTCTAGGCAGTTTTGATTCTGTTTTTTTTTTTTCCCGCATAGTGCTAGTTGAGGTCAGGATGAATGTCACCCACACTAGAGTTCTGGTGGCAAACTGTTGACTGCAGTATCACATACCCTTGCTGGGGGGTGGGGGAAGGGGGAAGGCCACTGAAATTGTGGGTTGTTATTTCCCTATGGGTGGACTTAAATTTGTCTTACTGGATAAGAATTATATTCATTTATATACTTAAACTTTCAGAACAGTTTCTTAGAACTTGTAGTTTTTGCAGTGCTCAGTGTGAATTTGAAGCCATCAGTATCTGTTATTTTGTTCATTGGGTGACAAGTTGTCATTACATTGCTCTGGTAAATAGAATATTTTTACGAATGTCTAGTTATGAGCATACTTTAAAAATTTGTTGTTATATTTCATGAATTCTTTTCAGTGTTATTACTTTAAACCTTCATATTCCTAACATAGCTACAAACTGCAAATTTTGTATTCAGATAGTTTTACAAAACTCTTAGGTAGAAGCTTCCCTGGTGGCTCAGTTGGTAAAGCGTCTGCCTGCAATGTGGGAGACGTGGGTTCAATCCCTGATTGGGGGAAGATCCCCTGGAGAAGGAAATGGCAACCCACTCCAATACCCTTGCCTGGAAAATCCCATGGACAGAGGAGCCTGATAGGGTACAGTCCATGGGGTTGCCAAGAGTCAGACACAACTGAGGGACTTCACTTTCACTTTTTCACTTTCAGGTATAAGAAGGTTGTGCTAAAAGATTTAGCAAATATATGATGGAAACCAATTTCAAAAATGTTTGATTTTATGATGTTATTTTTTCATGTATTAATAGGTAAATTTTGTAAAGGCACTACTTGATTTCAGTTTTTGTTTTATTATAGTTTGGTATTATGTCAGTGATATAGGTGGAACAAGATGATTTGTGAATTTGTAACCTAGGAGTTAAATTGCAATAATGTTCTTTTAATTTACACTTTTTTTCTCTTCAAGGTTCTTATAAATTATGGAAACTCTTTGTTCAAAGTAAGTCCAGACAGCATTTTAGAAATTGAAGGTTGAGGGTTCTTCCTTTGAGCTCTTTGGTCCAGTGCAGATGGTTTTTAGCTACATTCAGGCACAAAGAAACACACACTTTGCTTCTTTATGTTCTGTAACATCCCTTTGCCATGTTTCCTTCCTTTCTAGGTATGTGTGTTTATTCTCTTATGATTAATAAAGCTACAGTCTATACTAGAGGGGAGACTTCCCCCATTATCGCAAGGACAGCACAGCTAAAAGAGAGGGATGTCAAAAAGCCAAAACAAGCATTTGAGTATCCTGGAGTTTAGCACAAGTAGTAGGGAGTAGAAATGAGGTTGGCTGGCAGTGGTCAAATCACCCAGCAGATACTGAGTGTCTGTATATCGCCAGCGTGTGTGGCACGTTCTGGTGACGCAAGACAGATACGGTCCCTGCGCTCATGGAACTTTTACCATACCTGGGAATATAACCTTATAAATAAATAATTTAATGTTATAAGGTAGAAACAGCATGCTGCTGGGAATGCAGTGGTGACGGAGTTTGTGAGAGGGAAGAAACAGTTTCCCTAACAGAAAGTCTCCCAGCATACTAGAGGGCCTCCCCAAAACTGCAAAAACGGCAGCATGGCTGAAGTGGTGGAGGAATTGAAGTGAGGAGATTTTGTAAGACAGCAGCCAGATTTGGGAGGAGCTTTTTAAGACAGGTTGAGGATTTTTAACTTTATCTAAAGCAATGAAGCTTCCCCGGTGGCTCAGAGGTTAAAGTGTCTGCCTCCAATGCGGGAGACCCGGGTTTGATCCCTGGGTCGGGAAGATCCCCTGGAGAAGGAAATGGCAATCCACTCCAGTATTGTTGCCTGGAGAATCCCATGGACAGAGGAGCCTAGTAGGTTACAGTCCACGGTGTTGCAAAGAGTCGGACACGACTGAGCGACTTCACCTTCACCTTCACCTTCAAAGCAATGAGAGACCCTGGAGGCGGAAGGAAGGAGATGGTTAAGAAAGAGTAGTCCACCAGTCTACATGGTTTAAAAACAAAGATTCCCTGAGTGCATTCAAGATGAGTTTGGAGTCTCCTGGCAGTTTGCACTACAAAGGTTCCAATAAGGGTAGAGAAAAATGGCTGATTTGAAATATGCTTAGGAGGTGGAGTCCTGGCGGCTTCCCCGGTGGCTCAGAGGGTAAAGCATCTGCCTGCAATGCGGGAGACCTGGGTTCAATCCTTGGATCGGGAAGATACCCTGAAGAAGGAAATGGCAACCCACTCCAGTACTCTTGCCTGGAAAATTCCATGGACAGAGGAGCCTTGTAGGCTACAGTCCATGGGGTCCCAAAGAGTCAGGACTGAGTGACTTCACTTCACTTCACTTAGGAGGTGGAGTGATAAGATTTGGTTATAGATTAGACATGGGGATTAAGGGAAGGTAGTAAGGGAGGAGAATGAGTCAGGATAATAATATTAAATGAGTTCTAGACATTAAGCCTGTCCTCTGTATTAAATCATTTAATTCTCAGAAGAGCCCCATAATGTAGGTATTGCTGTCACCATTTTGTAGATTAGGAAACAGAGACTCATTGCCACCTAGATTTTCTGCTTGAGATATTGGATGTGTGGTAGTGTCTCTCAGTTGAGGTAAACAACTGGGTGTGGGAGTCTTAAAAAGTTGAATTTGGGGCATGTTGAATTGAGATGTCTCTAAGGGATCAGATTGAAGTGTGAAATAAGGATTTGGACCTGAAGAGAGGAGTCTGGGTTAGAGAAAATTTACAAATAGAGAAACAGATATATAATGTTGGAAAGTAGTAAAAAGAGGGAAACAAGAGAAGGAGGATAGTATGAGCCCTGAGGCATCTGAGGGTTATATAATAGGGAAGGGAGAAGATAAATATGAAATGGCTTGTGTGCTCAGTCAACTGTCTGGACATTTGCACTCAGTTGTGTCTGACTCTTTGCAGCCTTACGGACTGCAGTCTGCCAGGCTCTTCTGTCCATGGAATTTTCCAGGCAAGAATACTAGAATGGGTTGCCATGCCTTCCTCCAGGGGATCTTCCCGACCCAGGGATGGAACCCACATCTCACGTCTCCTGCATTAGCAGGCAGATTCTTTACCACAGTGCCAAGTTTGGACTTTAGTCTAAAGTCCATATTGGTCCAAATTTCTAATTAGTCTTTGGGCTTATTGAGCTCGAGGTGTCTGTATATAAGTGGGCAATTCTTGTTACCTTTCCCCATATTTTTCTAAGGATGATTTCCCCAGGGTTCTTCAGAATATCCTCTCTAGGTTTCACCTCATCCTGATTCCTTTCTTCTGGTCAGTTTATCAGTGTCCTTTTACAGTGCAGTGGACAGAGCTATTGTCTGCCACGTTCTGGACACTACTTTTTCTGTGAACATAGTTTAAGATTGAATTCGCTTTCGAGGAGAGAGGAACATTATTACATAGGGTTTCTCTTGCTAACAAAAGTGTGTTTTTCATATATGCTCCTGCTTAACCTTGTATCTCTTAACCTTGTGTTTTGTGCTAGCCAGATTTCAGAGCTAAGTAGGAAGTCTGTATTTGTGTTAAATGTCATCAGCTAGGTTTACTTTATGGTTTCTGTTCTTGGTGATCCTTTTGGACCTGTTACTTAGCAATATTGAGTATCCTGCCCAAATTTAATTCATCTATGAATTGTATAGTTATTATATACCATCTATGTCTAAATTTAAATAATTGATTAAAAAGCTAATTAGGACAGGAATGAAGACAGCTGCTGCTGCTGCTGCTAAGTCGCTTCAGTCGTGTCCGACTCTGTGCGACCCCATAGATGGCAGCCCACCAGGCTCCCCTGTCCTTGGGATTCTCCAGGCAAGAACACTGGAGTGGGTTGCCATTTCCTTCTCCAGTGCATGAAAGTGAAATTCAAAGTGAAGTCGCTCAGTCGTGTCTGACTCTTAGCGGCCCCATGGACTGCAGCCCACCAAGCTCCTCTGTCCATGGAATTTTCCAGGCAAGATTACTGGAGTGGGGTGCCATTGCCTTCTCTAGTGAAGACAGAGCTGTGGAATAAACTCTGAGGCCAAAGAGCTTGGCTTTGAATTCTAGTCCTGCCACTTGGCTCTCTTATTTGATGCAAGTTACTTTAACCACTCTCTGCCTTAGTTTCCTCATCTGTAGAGTGGAAGTAAGGATAGTACCTTTTTCAAAATGTTGTGGTGAGAATTAAATTACTGTGTTTGAAGTGCTTAGACTGCCTCTCGGTACATAGTAGATGACCAGTCATCTAAGGCATTGTTATTGATGTTGTTTTAATTTTATAAACCATCACAGATGTTCATACTCTTTAACAATCTGTCCTGTTATTGCTGAGTCTCAAAGAGTGATTCAGGATGTGTAATTAGACCAAAAAGTTTATCCTTCTTTAATGGGCAACAAGTTTTGGAAAATGTATAAAATAAAACGTCAGCCAGATACACGTTCACTTGTGGGTTTTTTGAACTGAAAATTTCCTACTGTACTAAGTGAGGAGTTGTATAAAATTAAGGGCTTAATTCCTCTTCCTCTTTCTCAATGTAGGTATGGCATCACAGCTGCAGGTGTTTTCCCCCCCATCAGTGTCGTCGAGTGCCTTCTGCAGTGCGAAGAAGCTGAAAATAGAGCCCTCTGGCTGGGATGTTTCTGGACAGAGCAGCAACGACAAATATTATACCCACAGCAAAACCCTCCCAGCCACACAAGGGCAAGCCAACTCCTCTCACCAGGTAGCAAATTTCAACATCCCTGCTTACGACCAGGGACTCCTCCTCCCAGCTCCTGCAGTGGAGCATATTGTTGTAACAGCTGCTGATAGCTCAGCCAGTGCTGCTACGTCAACCTTCCAAAGCAGCCAGACCCTGACTCACAGAAGCAACGTTTCTTTGCTTGAGCCATATCAAAAATGTGGATTGAAAAGAAAAAGTGAGGAAGTTGACAGCAACGGTAGCGTGCAAATCATAGAAGAACACCCCCCTCTCATGCTGCAGAACAGGACTGTGGTGGGTGCTGCTGCCACGACCACCACTGTCACCACCAAGAGTAGCAGTTCCAGCGGAGAAGGGGATTACCAGCTGGTCCAGCATGAGATCCTTTGCTCTATGACAAACAGCTATGAAGTCTTGGAGTTCCTAGGCCGGGGAACATTTGGACAGGTGGCTAAGTGCTGGAAGCGGAGCACCAAGGAAATTGTGGCTATTAAAATCTTGAAGAACCACCCCTCCTATGCCAGACAGGGACAGATTGAAGTGAGCATCCTTTCCCGCCTAAGCAGTGAAAATGCTGATGAGTATAATTTTGTCCGTTCTTATGAGTGCTTTCAGCATAAGAATCATACCTGCCTTGTGTTCGAGATGCTGGAACAGAACTTATATGATTTTCTAAAGCAAAACAAGTTTAGTCCACTGCCACTCAAGTACATCAGGCCAATCTTGCAGCAGGTGGCCACTGCCCTGATGAAGCTCAAGAGCCTTGGTCTAATTCATGCTGACCTTAAGCCTGAAAACATAATGCTGGTTGATCCAGTGCGCCAGCCCTACCGAGTGAAGGTCATTGACTTTGGTTCTGCTAGTCACGTTTCCAAAGCTGTGTGCTCAACCTACTTACAGTCACGTTACTACAGGCAAGTGGCAAATGCAAAAAAACGTGTCTCAAACTAGAGATCTGTCTTTATATTTAGCATGTACTACAAAGGGCTACATATAACAATGAATTATTTACAGATTTCAGCACAGAATAGGGTAATATATTTCAGTTTATTCCCTATATGTGGCATTCCTGAATGTAACATTATTTTATTTCTGAAATTTTAACTCTAGAAAAATTAATTCAGTCTGATTCTGAAATTTGTTCCTAGTTGAATTATTCTAGCATCTGATTCCTTCTTGCTACCTTTATACATAATCTTCCCATTTTGAAGTATCTTTAAATATATAAGATATTTACTTAATTGTGATGAATTTGGGCATATGCTGCTATTTTTTCCAGGTTCCAGTCTTGGCAGGTGAGATGCTTTGGAATAATTCCAAGTTTTAACTGTAGTATCATTTTATTATTTTACGTTTTCTCTCTTGCATAATAGAATTGGATTAGATGATTGCTAAGATCTCTTCTTGTTTTAATATTCTCCATAGGTCTTTGAACTTATTTGCATATGAACTCATTTGGTTATCCTAAAATGGCCTTGACCCAAGCACCTTATACTTCAGTGATTTATATTTCCATATTGATACTTCTAATAAAGCTACCTTTTCAATACATAGTAATTATTGGAACAGAACTTAAATGCTAAAATATAGAATTTTGTCTGTACTATAATCAAGGCGCATTACTGAAAGAAAGGAGAAAATCTTTATATGAACTTTTATTTCTCAGTACCTCATTTATTTGTCTAGTTATTAATTTTAGGGAAACTGATATTTATTTTAATGGTCATGCATTAAACACAGATTGTACACACACCCAATCAAGAAGTGAAACAGTAATAAAGATAACCCCCAAAATAAGTTTTGTCAAGTTTTATGTTTGGCTAATAAACATTTTGAGGGAATAGAAATTCTGAACTAAGAATTTTATATTACAAGTGAAAAAAATACAAGGATATTTTAACCTGTGCAGGGATTCAGAAAATATGCCACCTATCTATTTTTTGTTTTTCTAATTTTGGTGCTTAGCTCTTTAACACGTACCGTTCAGTGTCATGCAGTGCCTTCACAGTGCCCTGTAGCCTTCCCCGCTGTCCGCTTCTGAATTTTGTTTTCTGGCTCTGCTGGATCTTCAGTGGCAGGTGGGCTCTTCACTGTTGCTCGGGCTTTTCTCTAGTTGCGGTGTGCGGGTTCATTAGCTGTGGCACCCGGGCTTAGTTGCCCCAAGGTGCAAGTCATCTGCACTGCACTCCGACGGTAACGAATCCGCCTGCAGTGCAGGAGGCCTGGCTTTGATCCCTGGGTCGGGAAGATCCCCTGGGAAGGGAATGGCAACCCATTCCAGTATTCTTGCCTGGAGAATCCCATAGACAGAGGAGCCAGACATAACTGAGCAACTAAGCTCGCGCTCGCACACACATAAACACACACACGGAATCTTAGTTCCCCCACCAGGGATGGAACCCATGTCCCCTGCATTGGCAGGCAGATTCTTAACCGCTGGACCATCAGGGAAGTCCCTCCAAATTTTTTTTAATCACTCAAAACAGAAACTCTGTAACCATTAGGCAGTAACTACTCTGTTCTCCTACACCAGCCACCCCAGTTACCTCTGTTTGATTTTCTGTCTCTGTGAATTTGTCTGTTCTAGATATTGCAGATAAGTGGAATCATAAAGTATTTGTCCTTTGGGTCTGACTTACTTCACTTAGCATAATGTCTTCAAGGTTAATCTCTGAAATTCTGTAGTATGTATTAGAATTTCATTCCTTTTCGGGACTGAATATTTCATTGCATGTCTATACCACATTTTATTTATCTTTCCTCTGTTGATGAACACTTGGATTGTTTCTACATTTTTGGCTATTGTGAATAATGGTGTAGTGAACATTGACATTCAAGTGTTTGAGTCCCTGTTTTTGCTTTTTGGGGGGTATAAAACTAGAATTAGAGTTGCTGGTTCAGATGGTAATTACTTAACCTTCTGAGGAGCCACCAAACTGTTTTCCTCAGCCACTGCATGATATTTTATTCCCACCAGCCTTGCAGGGGGATTCCAATTTTTCCATATACCAACAGTTGTTATTTTCTTTCTCTCTCCCTCTTTTTTTTTGGATAATAGCCATCCTTATGTATGTGAAATGATATCTCATATAGTTTTGATTTGCATTTCCCTAATAATTAGTGATGATGAACATCATTTCATGTGCTTTGGGGCCATCTTCTTTGGACAAGTTCTTTGTCTATTTTTGAATTGGATTGTCTTTTTTTGTTGTTGTTGTTGAGTTGTAAAAGTTCTTTATATACTCTGGGTATTAATGCCTGGTCAGATACATGATTTGCAGACATTTTCTCCCATCCAGTGGGATTTCTTTTTCACCCTTTTGATAGTGTCATTTGCACAAAAGTTTTAAATTTTGATGAATTTTGTCTTTTGTTGCTGTTGCTTTGTACTTTTGGTATCATATCCAAGAAATCATTGCCAAGCCAGTGTCATGAAGCTTTTCCCCTGTGTTTTCTTTGAATAGCTTTAGCTCTTATAGCTAAGGTTTTGATCCATTTTGGGTTAATTTTTGTATGCTCTGAAGTATGGGTCCAGTTTTATTCTTCTGCATGTTGATTATTCAGTTTTTCCATCACCACTTGCTAAAAAGACTATCCTTTCTCCGTTGAATGGTCTTGACACTCATGTCAGAATCCTTTGACCATAAGTATGAGAGTTTATTTCTGGGCTGTCTGTTCTTTTCCAGTGTTCTAAACGTCTGTCCTTATGCCAGTACCATGCTTTTTTGACTGCTTGTAGCTTTGTAATACGTTTTGAAATCAGAAAGTGTGAGACCTCTGGTTTTATTTTCTTTCAAGGTTGTTTTGGCTATTTGGAGTCTCCTGAAATTCTGTATGAATTTTAGGATGGATTTTTCTGTTTCTGAAAAAAACTCCTTGGTGTTTGATAGGGATCACACTGAATCTGCAAATCATCTTGTATAGTACCAATATCTCAACAACATTGTCTTCCAGTCCACCCTTGTCTATTTTCATCTTTCTTTTTATAGTTTTATAAAGCTGTATCACAGTAATACTTGATGGCGGGCCTAAGGCAAGGGGAGTAGCAGCTCAGGTGTTCCTTTTTCATCATTAATTTTATCCACAGTGGTCCTCTTCATGTTGCATTGTTGCTTTATTAGAGTCCATTAAATCCTTACCCTCTTGTCTTTTCAGAAAAATTCTCTGTAATCCTTTTGACTAGTGGAGCATTCTGGCTCCAGAGCCAGCCTTCCCCTGGCCTCCCTTTTAGTTTACATTGCTTCATCTCGCTGATAATATGCCAGGATACTATCAGTTGACATAAGTTTTTGCCACTGTGCTGTTTCTGTTGGCCATAGGTGTGGCTGGATGAAAATACTTTATTTCCTAACCCACTGTAAGTGTAAATGTAGATTAATTCCAAGAAAACTTGCTGTCCTTGGGGCTTGGGTTTTAGACACAAAGGTTTGCCATACTTACAGCTCAATGCTTTTCCATTTTGAACAGGCCAGCTGGCCTTTTTTAGAGCTGAGATCACTTTATTATGTATGGAAGGACAAGGTCTAGATAAGGAAAGCATATTTTCAGTTTCAGTTCAGTTCAGCCCAGTTGTGTCTGACTCTTTATGACCCCATGGACTGTAGCACTCCAGGCCTCCCTGTCCATCACCAACTGCCAGAGTTTACTCAAATTCGTGCCCATTGAGTCAGTGATGCCATCCAGCCATTTCATCCTCTGTTGTCCCCTTCTCCTCCCACCTTCAGTCTTTCCCAGCATCAGGGTCTTTTCAAGTGAGTCAGCTCTTTGCATCAGGTGGCCAAAGTATTGGAGTTTCAGCTTCAACATCACTCCTTACAATGATGAATATTCAGGACTGATTTCCTTTAGGATGGACTGGTTGGATCTCCTTGCAGTCCAAGGGACTCTCAAGAGTCTTCTCCAACACCACAGTTCAAAAGCATCAATTCATCAGCACTCAGCTTTCTTTATAGTTCAATTCTCACATCCATACATGACCACTGGAAAAACCATAGTCTTGACTAGATGGACATTTGTTGGCAAAGTAATGTAGTATGCTGTCTAGGTTGGTCATAACTTTCCTTCCAAGGAGTAAGCGTCTTTTAATTTCATGGCTGCAGTCACCATTTGCAGTGATTTTGGAGCTCCCCAAAATAAAGTCTGTCACTGTTTACACTGTTTCTCCATCTATTTCCCATGAAGTGATGGGGCCGGATGCCATGATCTTAGTTTCCTGAATATTGAGCTTTAAGCCAACTTTTTCACTCTCCTCTTTTACTTTCATCAAGAGGCTTTTTAGTTCCTCTTCACTTTCAGCTATAAGGGTGGTGTCATCTGCATATCTGAGGTTATTGATATTTCTCCTGGCCATCTTGATTCCAGCTTGTGCTTCTTCCAGCCCAGCATTTCTCATGATGTACTCTGCATAGCAGTTAAATAAGCAAGGTGACAATATACAGCCTTGATGTACTCCTTTTGCTATTTGGAACCAGTCTGTTGTTCCATGTCCCGTTCTAACTGTTGCTTCCTGATTTGCATACAGGTTTCTCAAGAGGCAGATCAGGTGATCTGGTATTCCCATCTCTTTCAGAATTTCCCACAGTTTATTGTGATCCATATAGTCAAAGGCTTTGGCATAGTCAAATAGATGTTTTTCTGGAACTTTCTTGCATTTTTGATGATCCAGCGGATGTTGGCAATTTGATCTCTGGTTCCTCTGCCTTTTCTAAAAGCAGCTTGAACCTCTGGAAGTTCACGGTTCACATATTGCTGAAGCCTGACTTGGAGAATTTTGAGCATTACTTTACTAGTGTGTGAGATGGGAGCAACTCTGTGGTAGTTTGAGCATTCTTTGTCATTGCCTTCCTTTGGGATTGGATTGAAAACTGACCTTTTCCAGTCCCATGGCCACTGCTGAGTTTTCTAAATTTGCTCTCATATTGAGTGCAGCACATTCACAGTCATCTTTTAGGATTTGAAATAGCTCAGCTGGAATTCCATCACCTCCACTAGCTTTGTTCGTAGTGATGCTTTCTAAGGCCCACTTGACTTCACATTCCAGGATGTCTGGCTCTAGGTGAGTGATCACCCTGTCGTGATTATCTTGATCGTGGAGATCCTTTCTGTACAGTTCTTCTGTGTATTCTTGCCACCTCTTCTTAATATCTTTTGCTTCTGTTAGGTCCATGCCATTTCTGTCCTTTATCAAGCCCATCTTTGCATGAAATGTTCCCTTGGTATCTCTAAATTCTAGAAGAGATCTCTAGTCTTTGCCATTTTATTGTTTTCCTCTATTTCTTTGCATTGATCACTGAGGAAGGCTTTCTTATCTCTCCTTGCTATTCTTTGGAACTCTGCATTCAAATGGGTATATCTTTCTTTTTTCTCCTTTGCTTTTTGCTTCTCTTTTCACAGCTATTTGTAAGGCCTCCTCAGACAGCCATTTTGCTTTTTTGTATTTCTTTTTCTTAGGGATGGGTTGCACCCTGTCTCCTGTTCAATGTCACCAACCTTCATCTATAGTTCATCAGGCACTCTGTCTATCAGATATAGTCCCTTAAATCTATTTCTCACTTCCAGTGTATAATCGTTAGTTTATCCTAGACAAAAAGCAATGCAATTTCGTTTGACACTGAAACCACAGTTACACCTAAGCTACAGATACAGGAAGTTAGACTTTATATAACATCTCTTAACTTGGTTTGATGCCTCTGAGATGGGTGGGATGAAACAAGAGTGTTCGTGAAAATGAGCAGAGAATGATTTGTGTTCTTAAGTTATCCCAACTTCAGCTTGCTCTGGGTTCCAGTGAAACAGAGCTTTATGATTTAGGTGGAATTTTTCAATTTTTACAGGAGTTTGAAGTTGGGAAATCTTGTTTAGTATTTTTTCTTTAAGGACGGAATGTATCTTCAGAGAGTCACTATGTCCAAAGTACAATTAATGCCATTTTTCTACTAAAGGCTGCTAGTTTTTCTTTTTCCTGTGTGTAATCTTTTTTACTGCCTAGTTGTTAGAATGTCAGAGCTGATAAGAACCTAGAAGAGTGAGTAACTTATTATATAGATGAGGTAGAACCAGAATTTCAGTGTCTAGTTTATATTGAGGGATTGAGAAATAATAGAGGCCAAGGGGAGAGATGTTATCGTAATGAGAATATTACAAAGAATTTTGATCTGAATTCAAAGTTTAAACCATTCTGTCTTTAGAGGTGAACCTGCTGTAAATGATTTTCAAAAAATAAAAGTATATAGCTTCAGTCTTTTTGCTTCCTAGAGTTTACATAAGTCTAACGTGTTGAGGCTGTAATGGTAGTAAAAAATCCTCAGTAGATTGAGCAGCCTTATTTTATTTTTACTGCTTTAGTATTTTTTCTTTTGATACTTACCATTTTGTATAGTAGAAGTGGCAGAGTTAACTGTTTTGAATGAGCTTTAGCTCAAAATCCTTAGCTGCTTTTGTTACTCTAGAAGCAGAGCAAGACCAAATGGAAAAACTGATTCCAGCCGATCTTCAGGGGTTTTTGTTTTATGGAGTTTGGGGGATGGGATTAGCATTTTTCTTAATTTCTCTGAAATTTTAAGCCTTTGAAGCCTAACACTTATCACATGTTATGGCTATCTTTCAAAAAAAGTAAGTTATTGGGTGGCCTGGCCCCTCCCTGTGACCTACCTTTCAGATTTTGAAATGTCTTCCTGGTATAGTGGGAATGGCAAAATCAATCTGCTGCTCTTCAATTGATGTTTAGGAATGTTCTAAGCCCAGTTTTTATTTTGGCACAAAGCCATTTGCATTCTCCCTGCCAGCTATTTTTGGCACTGTCATGAACTTAGAAATTAATGAGTCTGCTCAGTGAAAGTAAAAATTTTGTTCTTTTTTAATTTTAGAAAGGCTTTTATGTTTCAGGGTACTCTTACCCTCTAGTTTATTAAGGCTCTCAAATATGACACATGGTTGTATTTAATTGAACTCTGAAATTCCATCAGTAATATGGGGCTCTAGCCTCCTGCAACAGGAATGTCACTTTTGAAAGTTGTTTTCTTTGGCTAAAAAAGACACAGGGCACATCAAATGGAACAAAATCTGATGGTATTAGTGGTTCTGCCCTTTCTGGTCACATAGTGTAAGTCCCAGCGGGCTGGGAGCTTACGCTATTGGAGTCCTCTAATTTACCCTGTTTTCTAGGGGCCGTTTAGAAAATTACTCTAGGAAAGTAATATTCTTATTAAAAGAAATACCTTTATACCCTCCTCACTCAATATTTGTCCCCCTCCCCCTTCTTCCACATACACACAGTGCAACAATAAACACATACTGCTTGAAAGTAAAAATTTGGGACACTTGCAAAGAGACAGCTATGAGATGGGTCCTAATGGAGAGATCTGCTTTTCCATTTAGCTCCTGTTAAATGAGGGATCTGGATCTGGAGTGTCCTTACGGATTCAAATTCTGAGACTTAATAGAAGGAAAGGAAATTATTTGGAGATAATAAAGTGTTTTAAGAGCTCAGTTCTTGGACCCAGACTGCCTGGTGGCCAGCCTTGAGCACCTTAACCTGTCCATGTCCAATTTCTTTATCTTTAAAATAGAAATGATACTTATAATGTAGAGGCAAAGTGCCATTGATTATAAGATGAAATATTTATGTTACTAATAAGAAAGTAAAAACATTACTATTAAACTAAAATATACTGTCATTTGCAAGAGTCTCACTTTCAGAGATGTTAAAATGTGAAAAATATGCATCATGTAATTGAGGGCTCAACAGTGATAATACTTTGATAAGATTGTTGTAAACAGGATTAAGTAAACCCCATATTTATAAAGAACCTAGAACAGTGCATGGTACACACTTGGCCCTACATATGTGTCGTTGATTATTATTATCCCCCTGTCGAATCCATTTATCTATTTGTTACAGTTTGGAAAACACCATGTATACCACAATGCCAAATAGATGTATATAGATGGGTATGTATTGGTTG
Organism: Oryx dammah; assembly: GCF_014754425.2. Lineage (NCBI taxonomy): Eukaryota > Metazoa > Chordata > Mammalia > Artiodactyla > Bovidae > Oryx > Oryx dammah. Next base: position 28,090,543 of record NW_024070212.1, on the reverse strand, counting down.
TTATTACTCAGTCGCTAAGTCATGTCTGACTCTTTGTGACCCCAAGGACTGTAGCATGCCAGGCTTCCCTGTCCTTCACTATCTCTCGGAGTTTTCTCAAATTCATGTCCATTGAGTTGGTGATGATATCTAACCTCTCATCCTTTGCCTCCGTCTTCCCCTTTGCCTTCAATATTTCCCGGCATCAGGGTCTTTTTCAGTGAGTTGGCTTTTCATGTCAGGGTATGTATTTAACTTTTGCTTACTTAGAGATAGTAATAGTACAGTTTACTCAACTTCAGAGCTAGACTGCTAGAATTCAAATTCTAGCTCTGCCATTAATTAATTATATGATTTGGGGTAAATTTCTTAATCTATTTGTGTTTGTTTCCTTCTCTGTAAGTGGGACTTTGCCTTGGATGTATTCATATATATATATATATATATATATAGCTCTTAGTTTATGATATTACTGTAGTCTTCTCTTTAAGGTTCCCTAGGGTTGGGTTTCTCACTGGAGTATTAATCAAAATGAATATTTCTGAAAGCACACAGAGGGTTCAGTCTTTTAAAAATGATGATGTAATAATAATAGTCATTGTATCTAACAGTTTCATAGTGCTTACTGTGTGCTAGGCACTGATCAGGAGCTTTAGTATTTGAGCAACAACATCATCAGCATTATCATCTTTTTGTTTACTTATTTATTTAAACCTTACCACAGCCCTATGTAGTAGGTACTCATCTCCATTTTATGAATGAGGAACATGACATACAGAGAAATTAATTGCCTGCAGCTTTCAAGTAATGGAACTAGGGTATGAACCACCATTATTTCTACAGAAGGCATATTGGTCAGGCCACTTAATTGATTTTTCTGTAATTGAAAAGGTGCTAAGGATAAAAAGTGCTAAATTTTCAAAATTCAGAAAGCTTTCAAAACTAAATCTTTTTCTAAGTTTGGTGTAAGCTATTATTAGCAAGACCTGACTTGAATCAATGTAAGGCTATTAAAGGTATTTGTCTGGCTTAGTGTGATTGCTCATATGTTTTGTTGCAGAAATATTAATGTGTTTGATTATGTGATGCTTCCTGAACTCTATAGGGATTATTATGCAGTTTGTAGTTTATACATGGGTAGGACTTTTCTGAAATTCAAGAACCACATCTAGGGCCGAGTTTCAAATTACAGATTTTATACCCAAGATTGTATTTAGTGTCATTAAATCAGTATACCTTTATTAATACTAAAACTAATAGTAACAGCACAATTTCCCAAACTAGTGTGTATCTTTTTTAATCTGCTATTTTTGTTTTTGCTAGAGCCCCTGAAATTATTCTTGGCTTACCATTTTGTGAAGCTATTGATATGTGGTCATTGGGCTGTGTGATAGCAGAGCTGTTCCTGGGATGGCCTCTTTATCCTGGTGCTTCAGAATATGATCAGGTAAGAGTGTTTATTTGGATAGCGATAGAAAGCAAGTAGTTAACTGGTGAAAGATGCTAGAGGAATAGAAGTTACTAGTGAAGTATTTAGATTGCAGGGAAAGAATAATCCAATTAGAAGTAATTTTATAAAGAATTAAAATTTGTCTACCTGCTTTTTAGTCTGGAAGTTATATTTGCAATTCTGTACTTTTAAAAAGGATTTTATTCGTACTACTTTAGATTGCTACTTTTCCAGACCTGTAGTGAGACTTAACTTTAGTTAGCTAATGTGTCTTGTGAGTTAAGGTATGAAAGTAATGTAAGGATGTGAAGTTGGAATTTTAAGAGCGAACTTTGGCTCATTCAGTGCTGTTATTTCCTTTTACACATGACCCCCACTAGAGTAATTACTCTCTGCATACTGAAACACATTGGATCCCAGAAGCTGCAATGTGTATTAGGTCTCTGTAACATAGGATTTAGGAGGGAAAGCGTAAGAGTTGAAAGGTACTTTAATAAATGATCTATGTTTCAGAATAGACAAGCTTTAGAAGATATGCTGTGGCTTCCTAAGAAACTGGTCCTAAAGGGAAAAGTTTTGCCTTGGAAGAAAATTGTGAATTCTCATTTCTTGTTCTTTCAAAAAGCCAATTCTAACTACTATGCTGTGAGCTCTTTGAGGGCAGAGATTGCTTGATTCTACCAATGTATCCTCAACTGCTAACATTGTATCTGGGACACAGTAGATACAGGAGGTTTTTGTTTTGTTGTTTTCTGTTTTTTGTTTTTTTTTTTTTTGAGAAGTGAATGGTTATTTTGAATTTCTAAAAGGAAAAAGAGTAAAATAGTGTTTTCTCTTATTCAACCTAGATCCATTTTAGAGTAGATGTAGCATTTTCCAATTTCTAACAGTTTGGCTCTTTGGACTTGTCTCTATGGTTGTTATTGTTCTGTCACTAAGTCCTGTCCGACACTTTGCAGCCCCGTGGACTGTCGCCCGAGTTTCCTCTGTCCTCCACTGTCCCCTCCACTGTTTGCTCAAGTTCATGTCCATTGAGTCGTTGATGCTGTCTAACCATCTCATCCTCTGCCGCCTCCTTCTCTTTGCCTTCAGTCTTTCCTGTCATCAGAGTCTGACATAAACAATGAGTTGCTCATTTGATAAGTAACCAGTTAGGTTGAGTTTTGTAATTTTTAATTTTTCAGTCTTTCATCCACCTTATAGCCAGGAGCCACCTTCCTTATTTTAACAACCACAAATAAGTATGAAGGAGATTAAATGATGGAAAGCCACCATTAGTTGAACCAATTCACTAATTCTCCCCTTTGGGTTTTAAACTCTTTTGAGAATCTGGTGTGAATCTTCTCAGAAAAATATATATACAGTGTCTTATACACAAAGTTAGGGAATTCATGGACCACCTGATTGAGAAACCTTGCTCCAAGCAATTATAGCCTCCAAAGTGCCATTCCTAGGCAGCTGTTTTGTGGCATCTCGTCAAACTTAGTGAACAGATTATATTGTAATGTTCCTAGGAAGTAGAACCAAGTAAAATTAGATCTAGAAGCTAAGGTACAGTGGGGGCTTATCATGTAAAGAAATGATCTGGTGGTTTTGAGAATTTTTGCTGGTGTATAGATTGAAACTATGGGTAGTAGGAGAAAGTTGTTTTTCCCATGTTGAATAATGGATAAATCAGATGTTGTTGTTGTAGAGCAGGATTGGGGATAGTTTATCTTGAGGTATCTTTGCTTATACAAAAAGATTCACGAGGCAGGATCATTATTTCTACAGCTGAGGTTTTTTTAAACAACTTTATTGAGATATAATTCACATACCATATAATTCAGCCATTTCAAGTGGTCTTTAGTATGTTCATAGGGTTGTGAACCATCACTACACTCAGTTTGGAACATTTTCAGGACTGTAAAATGAAACCCAGTACTTATTAGCAGTCAATACCCAGTCCGCTAACTGCCCCACCACTACCACCCTAGGGACTCCTTTCAGTCTCTTTAGAGTTGCCTGTTCTAGTATATTTTATTCAGTATATACAATATGTGGTCTTTTGTGATGGGCTTCTTTTACTTAGCATGATGTTTTTCATCCATGCTGTTGCATGTATCAGAACTTCATTACTTTTTATGGCTGGTTAGTGTTTCATTTTGTGTATATGTGTCTGTGTATAAATATATTAATATATGTATATCACATTTTTATTTTTATTTTTTTTATTTTTTTTGTATTTATTTATTTTTTATTTTACTTTACAATTCTGTATTGGTTTTGCCATACATTGACATGAATCCACCACGAGTGTACATGCGTTCCCAAACATGAACCCCCCCCCAGGCCCCCCCCCCCACAACATCTCTCTGGGTCATCCCCGTGTACCAGCCCCAAGCATGCCGTATCCTGCATCGGACATAGACTGGCGATTCGATTCTTACATGATATTATACGTGTTTCAATGCCATTCTCCCAAATCATCTCACCCTCTCCCTCTCCCTCTGAGTCCAAAAGTCCGCTATACACATCTGTGTCTTTTTTGCTGTCTCGCATACAGGGTCATCATTGCCATCTTTCTAAATTCCATATATATGTGTTAGTATACTGTATTGGTGTTTTTCTTTCTGGCTTACTTCACTCTGTATAATCAGCTCCAGTTTCATCCATCTCATCAGAACTGATTCAAATGTATTCTTTTTAACGTCTGAGTAATACTCCATTGTGTATATGTACCACAGCTTTCTTATCCTTTCATCTACTGATGGACATCTAGGTTGTTTCCATGTCCTGGCTGTTATGAACAGTGCTGCGATGAACATTGGGGTACATGTGTCTCTTTCAGTTCTGGTTTCCTCAGTGTGTGTGCCCAGCAGTGGGATTGCTGGGTCATAAGGCAGTTCTATTTGCAATTTTTTAAGGAATCTCCACACTGTTCTCCATAGTGGCTGTACTAGTTTGCATTCCCACCAACAGTGTAGGAGGGTTCCCTTTTCTCCACACCCTCTCCAGCATTTATTGCTTGCAGATTTTTGGATCGCAGACATTCTGACTGGTGTGAAGTGGTACCTCATTGTAGTTTTGATTTGCATTTCTCTAATGATGAGTGATGTTGAGCATCTTTTCATGTATTTGTTAGCCATCCGTATGTCTTCTTTGGAGAAATGTCTATTTAGTTCTTTGGCCCATTTTTTGATTGGGTCGTTTATTTTTCTGGAATTGAGCTGCATAAGTTGCTTGTATATTTTTGAGATTAGTTGTTTGTCAGTTGCTTCATTTGCTATTATTTTCTCCCATTCGGAAGGCTGTCTTTTCACTTTGCTTATATTTTCCTTTGTTGTGCAGAAGCTTTTAATTTTAATTAGGTCCCATTTGTTTATTTTTGCTTTTATTTCCAGAATTCTGGGAGGTGGATCATAGAGGATCCTGCTGTGGTTTATGTCGGAGAGTGTTTTGCCTATGTTCTCCTCTAGGAGTTTTATAGTTTCTGGTCTTACATTTAGATCTTTAATCCATTTTGAGTTTATCTTTGTGTGAAGTGTTAGAAAGTGATCTAGTTTCATTCTTTTACAAGTGGTTGACCAGTTTTCCCAGCACCACTTGTTAAAGAGATTGTCTTTATTCCATTGTATATTCTTGCCTCCTTTGTTGAAGATAAGATGTCCATAGGTGTGTGGATTTATCTCTGGGCTTTCTGTTATACCACATTTTTCATGTGTTCATCTGTTGATGGACACTTGGGTTGTTACCACCTTTTGGCTGTCATGAATGATGGTGCTATGGATCAGTTCAGTTCAGTTGCTCAGTTGTGTCCCACTCTTTGTGACACCTTGGGCCCTGAGCCTGGCTTCCCTGTCTATCATCAACTCCCAGAGCTTGCTCAAACTCATGTCCATCAAGTTGGTGATGCCATCCAACCAGTCATCTCATCCTCTGTCGTCCCCTTCTCCTGCCTTAAACAAAATGTTTAAGTCCCTGTTTTCAATTCCTTTGGGTATTAAAGGTGCTTCCCTGGTGGCTCAGCAATAAAGAATCTGCCTATAATGCAGAAGACCCAGGTTCGATTCCTGGAGGAGGGAATGGCAACACACTCCAGTACTCTTGCCTGGAGAATTCCATGGACAGAGGAGCCTGGTGGGCTATAGTCCATGGGGTTGCAAAGAGTTGGACACAACTGAGTGACTAACACTTTGACTTTTTTTGGGTGTAGAGCTAAAAGTATTGGTTGGCTAACAAGTTCATTCAAGTTTTTCTGTAACATCTGTAAGAACTTTTTGGCCAACCCAATAGAATTGCTGGGTCATATGGTAATGTCCTATGGCAATTCTATGTTTAAGTTTTTGAGGAACCAACAAGCTTCTTTCCACAGTGGTTACACCGTTTTACATTCCTACCAGCAATGTACAAGAGTTCCAGTTTCCCTACATCTTTCATCATTGCCAAGGCTGGTTATTTTCTTTCTTTTCTTAAAAAATAATAGCTGTTCTTATGGGGATGTCGTGGCATCTCTTTGGGGTTTTGATTTGTATTTCTCTAGTGATTAGTGGTGATGAGCATTGTTTTAGGTGCTTATGGGGCATCTGTATATCTTCTTTGGAGAAGCCTATTCAAGTCCACTGCCCATTTTTGAATTTTTGTTGTTACTGAGCTACAGGAGTTCTTTCTGTATTCTTATTATTAATCCCTTATCAAATAAATGATTTCCAAATACTCTACCATTCCATGTGGCTGTCTTTTCACTCAGTTGATAGTGTTTACCCAAAAGTTTTAAATTTTGATGAAGTCAGTTTTCCTTTTGTTGCTTATACTTGTGGTATCATATCTAAGAAATCATTGGCGAATCAAATTAAGCTTTTTTCCTATGTTTTCTTCAAATAGTTTTATAGTTTTAGCTCATACATTTAGGTTTTTGAGTCATTTTATTAAGTTTTGAATATTGGGTGAGCAAAGTATCCAGTTTCAATTTTTTGCATGTGGGTTTTCTGTTATCTTGATACTATTTTCTAAAAGACACCTTTCTCCAAGAATTGTCTGGGCATTCTTGTCAAAAATCAGTTGACCATAAATAAATGTAATGATTTATTTCTGAATTGTTGGTTCTTTTCCATTGACCTATATCCTATATCTGTCTTTATGCCAGTACCATGCCATTTTGATTACTATAGTTTGGTAGTCAGCTTTCTTTCTTTCTTTTTTTTTAAATTGAAGTATAGTTGATTTACAATGTTGTGTTAATTTCAAGTGTACAGCAGAGTGATTCCTGTGTGTGTGTGTGTACTTTTTTTTCACATTCTTTTCTATTCTAGGTTATTGCAAGATAATAGATATAGTTCCCTGTATGGGATACCTGTTAATCCCAAACTCCTAATTCATCCCTCTCATTCCCTTTCCTCTTTGGTAACCATACGTTTGTTTTCTATGTCATGGAGTCTGTTTCTGCTTTGTAAATAAGCTCCTATGTGTCATATTTTAGATTCCACATATAAGTGGCACCATTTGTATTTGTCTTTGTCTGTCTGGTGGCAGTCAGTTTTTAAAACAGTAATTTTGAGTCCTCAGGTGGTGGTGATTTAGTCGCTAAGTTGTGTCCAACTCTTGCAGTCCCATAGTCTGTAGCCGGCCAGGCTCCTCTTTCCATGGGATTTTCCAGGCAAGAATACTGGAGTGGGTTGCCATTTCCTTTTCCAGGGGATCTTCATGACCCAGGAATTGAACCTGGGTATCCTACATTGCAGGCAGATTCTTTACTGACTGAGCTATGAGTGAATCCTCTTAACTGTTCTTTTTAAGATTGATCTGGCTATTCAGGGTCCCTTGAAATTCAATATGAATTTTAGGGTGGATTTTTCTATTTTTGTCCCAAAAAAGTTATTTATTTATTTTTTTAAGGGATTGCTTTAATCTGAAGATGACTTTTGGAAGTATCCCATCTTAACAATACTGGCTTCTGATCCATAAACATGATCAGGTTTATTTAGGTTTTCTTTAGCAGTGTTCTGTAATTTTCAGAGTTCAAGTTTTTTTACTTCTTTTGTTAAGTTTACTTCTAAGTGTTCTTTTTTTGGTGCTATAGTGAATAGAATTATTAATTTTATTTTCAGTTGTTCAGTGGTCATGTATAGAAATGCAGTGATCTTGTAATCTTGTATTCTGCACCCTTCTTGAACTCTTTTTCTAATGATTCTAATTCTAATAGTTTTTGTGATGAATTCCTTACAGTTTTCTAACTAGAAGACCGTGTCATCTACAAATAAATTTTCCATTTTCTTTTCCAATCTGGATTCCTTTCTTCTCCTTGCTTAACTGCTTTGCACTGAACCACACTAGTACAGTGTTGAATAGAAATACCAAGAGTTGGTTTTCTTGTCTTGTTTCTGATTTTAAGGGGAAAGCAGTCTTTCATTGTTAAGTATGATATCAGCTGTGGCGTTTTTGGAAATGCTAAAGTTGAGATTTTACAGCAAATGTTTGTGAATCTTAAAGTCAAATGTGTGTACCCTCTCCAGATATTAGTTAATAGCATCAACTTTGTTGAAAACATTTCAATTGTTTAAAATAACAAATGACAGTAACACTTTCTATTTACATAAAGGTGGGGCTTTTGTTGCTTTATGAAAAGCAGTATCTGTATGATAGTTCCCATTCTACTTTAACAGTTATTAAAATTTTTTAATGGTTTAATTTTGTAAGTGCATCATTGTAGAAAAATTAGAAAAGATGCAGTGAGCCAGGAGACAAACATTTCATGCTTTAGTAGTTCTACCCCTCCAAGGCAACCTGTTACATTTTGGTATGTTTTATATTTATTTACACATTTAATTGTTAATTTTCTTTATATATTTATTGAGTACCTACTTTGTATCACAGGTGCTCTGATTATGTGGGATACAGCACTGAATAAAACATTATCCTTGCCCTCATGGAGCCTATATATTGGTGATGGGAAATAGACATTAATAATTATACAAATAATTAAGTAGAACAATTGAGATAAATTCTTTGAAGGAAAGTGTAGTTTTGCAGTGTGTGTGTGCATGTGCACACGCATGCATCACCTGACCATCTGTGTCCTAATGCCTCTTGAGTATACTCATTTTTTCCTGCTGCTATTACCCTAGTCCAGTCTGTCTCCATCACTTACATGGGCTACTAGACAACCTCCCTTTATCTACTCTGGCCTCCCTCCAGTCTTTTTTCCAGAGCAGTTTTTTTTAAAACACCAATTTGATGATCCCACTCCTCTGCTCTTTTAGTGGTTTCCTGTCACTTAGATTAAAGGGCTGAATTCTTAATATGGCCTGCGAGCCCCTATGTGGGTTGTTCCTCCCCTTCTTCTCTCCCTTTCTAGATTTGCTCTCACACCACTTCTTGCTTTTCTTGCTCTAGACCCACTGGCATTATTTCAGCACTGGTTAAGAGTGTTTCCTTCTAGCACAGGCCCTCATGCGTACTGTTCTCTTAGTTGGGAAAGCTTCTCCACCACTCATTTATTTCATGTAGTCAGTCCCTACTCATTTATTAGCTAAAGTGTCGTGTCTTCAAGGACCTTTTCCTCACCAGTCCTCCATCTTGGTCAGGTTCCTTTTGTAGGAGCCTATTTATTTTCTTCAGGGTACTTGTTCAGTTTGAATTATACATTCAGTGTCTGTTTCCTTCACTTGACTGCAAGGTCTATGAGAGCAGGAGCCATGTTTGTTTTAAAAATCATTGTCTGGCTCAATAAGTACTTACTGAAAGAAAGAATGAATGAATGAATATGCGCTGCATATAGTTATGTTTCAAATATAAACGGATATAGAGGAACATACACACTGTGTTTGTCAAATCTAAGACACCATTGGTTGAGAGACGTACTACTTTTCTGTACGTCTAAGAAAGAATGCTTGCAATTAAACCATGATTTATCATGGCTATAAGTTTTTAACACATACCCTAATTGCAAAGATGTTAATGTGAAAAAACGTGCCTCTTAGAATCAGGGAAGTGTAATTTAAGTGAGGTTATGTTTAATTTGTAATCTGCTTTTTCATTTAGGATATTACGAAATATCTTTCTTACAATGTCAATAAATATACTTCTATCATTTAAAATGTCTGCATAGTATTTAATTGTACAGATTTATCCTGGTATTTCACCCTTTGTGTATGCAAAAGAAGTTCACATTTAAAGTGTTCCTATTCACAATTTAAAAAATTTTCTTTCTGTTTTGCTAATGCTTTATTTTAGCTTCCAGTTAAGTATGTCCCACAGACTCAGGGTAATATCCTGCTGTTGTCTAAAATTGTCTTGTGATAGCTAGCAGGCCAGGTTTGGCCTGTAGACTGACCTCTGCTTTATACTCTTAAAAAATTGTTGAGGACCCCAAACAGCTCTGTTTATATAGCTTATGTCTATAAATATACATTGCATTAATAATTAAAACTGAAGTTTTTGGGGAGGAGAGATGAGAAACTTGCTTACAAGTTTCTAATTTCATCATTAAATACAGCCATTCTCATATGGAGTACGTGTGCTCAGTCACTCAGTTGTCTGACTTTTTTCTGCCCTGTGGACGGTAGCCCACCAGGCTCCTCTGTCCATGAGATTCTCCAGGGAAGAATAATGGAGTGGGTTGGCATTTTCCTATTTCAGGGAATCTTCTTGACCCAGGATCGAACCCTTTTCTAGTGTCTCCTGTGTTGGCAGATGGATTCTTTACCTGTAGCACCAACTGGGAAGCTCCTAGAGGTGTTCAGTTCAGTTCAGTTCAGTCACTCAGTCGTGTCCGACTCTTTGCGACCCCACTAACCGCAGCATGCCAGGCCTCCCTGTCCATCGCCAACTACCGGAGTCCACCCAAACCTATGTCCATTGAGTCGGTGATGCCATCCAATCATCTCATCCTCTGTCATTCCCTTCTCCTCCTGCCCTCAATCTTTCCCAGCATCAGGGTCTTTTCCAATGAGTCAGCTCTTCGCATCAGATGGCTAAAGTATTGGAGTTTCAGCTTCAACATCAGTCCTTACAGTGAACACCCAGGACTGATCTCCTTTAGGATAGACTGGTTGGATCTCCTCACAGTCCAAGGAGCTCTCAAGAGTCTTCACAAACAGTACAGTTCAAAAGCATCAATTTTTCTGTGCTCAGCTTTCTTTATAGTCCAGCTCTCACATCCATACATGACTACTGGAAAAACCACAGCCTTGACTAGACGGACCTTTGTTGGCAAAGTAATGTCTCTGCTTTTTAATATGCTGTCTAGGTTGGTCATAACTTTCCTTCCAAGGAGTAAGCGTCTTTTAATTTCATGGCTGCAATCACCATCTGCAGTGATTTTGGAGCCCAGAAAAATAAAGTCAGCCACTGTTTCCACTGTTTATGCATCTATTTGCCATGAAGTGATGGGACCAGATGCCATCTTAGTTTTCTGAATGTTGAGCTTTAAGCCAACTTTTTCACTCCTCTTTCACTTTCATCAAGAGGCTCTTTAGTTCTTCTTCACTTTCTGCTGTAAGGGTGGGGTCATCTGCATATCTGAGGGGTGTGGGGAATGTAAAAAAAAAAACACACCTATTATTTTCCTTTCAATTGGTTATGTGAAAGTTGCTCAGGCGTGTCTGACTCTTTGCAACCCCGTGGACTATATATAGTTCATGGAATTCTCCAGGCCAGAATACTGGAGTGGGTAGCCTTTCCCTTCTCCAGGGGATCTTCCCAACCCAGGGATCAAACCCAGATCTCCCACATTGCAGGTGGATTCTTTACCAGCTGAGCCACATGGGAAAGGAGCAGATTGCCTTGTGGGATAGAGAGAATTGTGAAAGTAAAGACAGGTGTGGACAATAAAACTGAGAAACTTTTAAAACACAAGAATATACAAGCACATGTCTCATTAGCCATTAGAGCAATTACATCATCACACATCACTTCTGAAACTCTCTACTGTATACCTGTGAGAAAGAAATAAAAAAAAAACAAATAACTTCTTAGTACTATTATGAAAATAGTTTATATTTCATAGATTCCTAAGTAGATATTGGGGACCCCTCAGTGTTCCCCCGGAGAAGGCAATGGCACCCCACTCCAGTACTCTTGCCTGGAAAATCCCATGCGTGGAGGAGCCTGGTAGGCTGCAGTCCATGGGGTCCCTGAGAGTCAGACCTGACTGAGCGACTTCACTTTCACTTTTCACTTTCATACATTGGAGAAGGAAATGGCAACCCACTCCAGTGTTCTTGCCTGGAGAATCCCAGGGACGGGGGAGCCTGGTAGGAGGCTGTCTGTGGGGTTGCACAGAATTGGACACGACTAAAGTGGCTTAGCAGCAGCTTAGCAGCAATGTTCCCCAGACCACACTTTGAGAACTGCTAGCCTAGATCAAAGTAGTTGTTCAATAAACAGTGAATGAATGAGCATAGTACCTGCCCTTTATTGATGTGGGAATAGAGAAACTGAATTAAGTGCTTAATTTTATGGTATGAGAGAGAAGCTCTGGGGCAGTTTAGAGTAGGGACAGTTGACTAGGGACCATTGACTGAGCTAGAGTTGGAGCCAGAGGTAGCTAAGGAAGAAAGAGGCTTATGGAAATTTTTTCCTGATCTTTTGAATCTGATAATGTATCAACAAACATAACCTTGGTAATCCACGAAATAGTTTGTTGAAAACTTTCTGTTCTGTCCTAGAAATCTCTTTTTTTTGAGCTCTGTATCAAGTCTACAGGAAACCAATAAAGGTCACACAGAAAATTTTCAAAACTGAGTTTTCCTTGTAAATAACAGGTATAGTGACAAAGTTACTGAATAAATATTTGGGAATAATATATGTATTTACAGATAAATTTCATTTGTATTGATCAAATAGTTAATTTCTTTGTGGTAGCTATCTTTTTTGGGGGGGCTAGAGCTAATAATATTTTAGTGTGAAAGTTTTCAATAATTTCCCTTTTCATTCCAAATCAATGTTTTGTTGATTTTGACATTTCAGATTCGTTACATTTCACAAACACAAGGCCTGCCAGCTGAATATCTTCTCAGTGCCGGAACAAAAACTACCAGGTTTTTCAACAGAGATCCTAATCTGGGGTACCCGCTCTGGAGACTTAAGGTCTGACTTTTCTTTTCTATACTACTCATTCCTGTACTCCTTAATCTCAATTTGAATTCAAAGTTTAGTTATTAAATTGAGGTGAAGGACGGTGGGCAGTAAGAATGTATATTTGCAGGAGGAAATACTTCGAGAAATTATTTCATTGTACTCATATGCCTTATCCTCAGTTAAAAAAAAAACATTAAATTCCAGTACAGTTAGCTGAGATTGTTTTATATATTTGAATCAGCAGCTAAGAAGAGGGTATGGAGAGTAGTGCTTACTCATCATTGAGTGATAGGAAGAACTAGAGTAATTCAGTAGTGGTTATTTTTTTTTTTTTAGTGAATTCTCGATAAATATGATACAACAGCATAATTTAATAACCGCCCATATTAAGACCTTACCTATTTTCTTGAAAACATTGAAATGTGAGTAATTTAATTAATCCAGTAGTACTCTCTGTCTCTGAACCTTTTGAATAGGTAGCATTTGAAATGTTGTTTCATTTGAAAGTAGCGTTTACAGAAAAATGGCTATGTCTGTTCTTAACTGGCATTCTTCAGGAACTGTGCTACATCATTGGTTGCACATTTATTTTAACACTCTTGAAAGGGAGGCCAGGTATCAAGGTCCCATCTCTACTGGAAGACTTCCTGGTTGTAAATTACTTTCATGTTTGTGACCTCTGATTGGGAAGATGATGCTACTTGTTTCTTTGTAATCTGGCTTTAATTTAGAATAAAATGTGGAAATATCATACGGATAGAATTTTTAAAAAACTGTATTTTGTAGACACCTGAAGAACATGAATTGGAAACCGGGATCAAGTCAAAAGAAGCTCGAAAGTACATTTTTAATTGTTTAGATGATATGGCTCAGGTGAGTATGGACTGTTTCAGAAAGTCAGACATTTGTGTATCTCCTTAATCAGAGATACACTTCCATTAGTTATATTAAAGATAGATTCAGTTTATTATCATATAGTGTTTTTTTTCATTTTTTACATAAACACATTAATATTCTGCCATGTATTAAAAGAATGATTGAATCCTAGCAAAGGATATTTTTAGAATTATTTCTCCTTTGCTTTTGCTTAACTAGTCTTGATGCATGTCAGAATTTTGAAATACTATTTATGAAGGTTTCTTTCTTGTCCATTTTCTCTACTGAATAAATAGCTCCTGCATAAAAGCTGCATTTATTTAGGGCTTTTATTCCAAATTCTGTTTAATCACATACTGTCTCATTTTATCTTTTTCAGCAATAGAAACTTTTATTTAAGTAATAACAGTCATTTTTGTTTAACCTCTTTTATACAGATTTTGAATGAAAAGAGCTTATTCATCTTTATTCTACCAATGAACTGTACGAAATTGAATATTTTAGTATAAGAGCTTCCATTTGTGAAAAAATTTCATCAGGTGTTTCTCTTGAGATCTATCTATCTATCTATACACATATATTTGTATTTATCTATAAAGCATACATTGGTAAAGAATCTGCCTGCCATGCAGGAAACCAGGGTTTGATTCCTGGGTTGGGAAGTTCTTTTGGAGAAGGGAATGGCAATCCACTCCAGTATTCTTGCCTGGAGAATTTCATGGACAGAGAAGCCTGGTGGGCTACAGTCTGTGGGGTCACAAAGAGTTGGACACGACTGAGCGACTAACACACACACGCACACATAAAGCATACGTATTAATATTATATATGTATAAATATATATACACAATACAGATGTTAAATGTCAGCATTAAAGGTTAAGTGATGAACTGTAATATTTCTAAATTTTCCTTGGAAGGTGAACATGTCTACAGACTTAGAGGGAACAGATATGTTGGCAGAGAAGGCGGATCGAAGAGAATACATTGATCTGTTAAAAAAAATGCTAACAATTGATGCAGATAAGAGAATTACCCCTCTGAAAACTCTTAACCACCAGTTTGTGACAATGACTCACCTTCTGGATTTTCCACATAGCAATCAGTGAGTATAGTGTGATCTGGGGCATTTTGCCATGATGTAGTTGTCTGTTGACTTACACTCAACAGGTTCTCTGTTTATCTTACAGCTAAATGGAAGTATCCCATGAGCAGTGGGCTTTGGTACTTGCATATTTGGCTCAGTGATGGTTTTTCTTCTCATTGAAAAGTCATGAGATTAAAAATCAGATGTGTGTTTTTCCTCTTTATGGTTATAAAAATGCTTGGTTCATTTTCTCTGAAAGATGCTTGGTTCATTTTCTCTGAAAGTACTCAGGAGGGAAAGACATTGATCATATTTATCTTGAGTTATTTGCTATCTTCTTAAATCACAGATTTATTTCATTGACTTTTTAATCTCCTTTTCAGTGTTAAGTCTTGTTTCCAGAACATGGAGATCTGCAAACGGAGGGTCCACATGTATGATACAGTGAGTCAGATTAAGAGTCCCTTCACCACGCATGTTGCTCCAAATACAAGCACAAATCTAACTATGAGCTTCAGCAACCAGCTCAATACAGTGCACAATCAGGTATTCAGTAAATGATTTTGGAAACTCAGAACCTAAGTGGGGTAAAACCTAGTAAGAGTACAGGGTGAGGTAAAGAAACCAGTCTTTGCTTTGATGGTTGCTTCATAAGAAGTTTCAGACTGATAATACCTGACTTCAGACAAATGACACTCTCTTTGTTAGATAGTTCTCATTACATGTATAAAAAGGTGTTTTCAGTAATTTTTTTTTATGCTGTATATTAGATCCTCAGAATTAACTTATCTGATAAACTGGAATCTTGTCCTGCCCACCAACCACTGATCGACTCTTTGTTTCTATGAATTCCATTAAGAGTGGTTTTGCATTTGTTTGCCAAACAGTGATATTTACTTTTAAGTTTGTTTCTGAAGACATTGTTTGCTAATTTCTTAGCTAGTTCTACCTTTTAAATGGAAGAGCATATGAAATTCTGTGGGATCTCATATCCAGTAGCTTTTTACAAAGAAGGAAGAGGTGTAGGGGTTTATTTATATAGCTTCAACTAGAGCAGAACTGTTTTTTATTCTTGTTTTTTTTATTTTCCAATTTTATAATTGACCTTAAGTTTAGAGATAGGAAGAATTTCTTAAGCAGAGAGTTATTTCAAAGACAGTTAGCATTACATTTTAAAACTTTGTTCCTAGTTTTCTGGATAGAGTCTGTGTATGTGAAAATGTTTATACCAATTGTAATCCTTTTATTTTTAGGCCAGTGTTCTAGCTTCCAGTTCTACTGCAGCAGCTGCTACTCTTTCCCTGGCTAATTCCGATGTCTCCCTGCTAAACTACCAGTCAGCTTTGTACCCATCATCTGCAGCACCCGTTCCTGGTGTCGCCCAGCAGGGTGTTTCCTTGCAGCCTGGAACTACCCAGATTTGCACTCAGACAGATCCATTCCAGCAAACATTTATAGTATGTCCACCTGCTTTTCAAAGTAAGTGGGGAAACTCTTGAAGAATTATCTATATCAGACCTACCTGCTTTAGGCAGCTCCTCATTAGGTATCTAGTTGCTTAGTTTTGATCTTTGATAGATTTAAACTCAGTCTCTGATATGAAGATAACTGAAGAAGGCTGACCTTTTCTACAATGGTTACATGTCTAATTATGATATTCTCTGACACATAGTTCAATTACTGTTTGCTTATTTGAATTGCCTGATACCAGTTTTCTTGTACATTGAGACCTTGTACCAATGTCCTGTATCTGGCATAAACATGTATTTCTCAATGTGCAAACTCTGAAGTTTTCTCCTGCTTCTCAGATGATATTTAAGAGATGAGGCAGAAGAACTTTTAGTTCTTTTAACAAAGAAAAATGTAAACAGAAGAGGTAGAAGGGAAAAGTGGTTTAACTGGTTTTGGTATAATTAGGTAAGTATAGCTTTAGAAAATTTTTTCCTATATAGGAAGCCTAAACATGTATTTCTCAATGTGCAAAGTATATACATCTTGAAAAAAATTGTTTGAAACAGAACTGCTGTATACTGAATCGTATTTCCTCTATCAATCCATTATAAAATAAAATTAGTATTCCAAGTGAAAAAGTAATTTCATTCAAAAATGTAAAACTCTTATTTAAGAATATAAAAATCTCTTGTTATATTCAGAAATAAAGATCATTATTGAACTGAAAAATTCTACAAGCTGAGGTATTTGGGTGGGGAAGGCATTATTAAGATTATCTTCTTCAGCTTATAAATTATATTGTTCCTACAAACGCCTGTCAACAGGAACAGAATAGCTGAAGAAGGGAGCTCTCACCCAATGTGTGACAATAAGATTTTGATTTTCACATTTCCGTCCTTCCTCATTTTCTCATTGTTGTTCAGTGTTCATTGATCTCATGAACCATTTAAAAAGTAATTTAAAAAGTTAAATTATTTTAAGGATGTATTCTGACAACATCTCGACTTTCCCATTAGAAAGTCAGTGTCGGTGTCCTCTGGGAATAAACCTGGATTCAGGCCACTCACAGCAGTTCCCATAGAAGCGGTTAGCATTTTTATCTTCTTACTTCACTTACTTATTGACTGTGACTCTCTTGTTTGTTTGGTTTCTGACAGAGTCGGAGCAAGCAGAAGGCAAAGAGGGGCTAGGGGAGACTGAGAGATTACCGGGAGGACAGGAGAGCGATAGCGATGTAAACCAGGGAGAAACCACAGGGAGAGCGGAGGAGCAGATTCAAAATCCGTAAATGCAAATTTAGCCTAATTTACCAAATTATTTTTTCGTGTGCTTCATAGTAAATTCTGTACTTTGGGTTATCATATGTTGAGTGATTCTTCTACTTAGCAAATAGCCATCTCCTTCCCCATCACCTTTTCCAAAGTGAATTTCATTGTAACAATTTTCAGATGTGGGACTCTGAAGTTTTCTCCTGCTTCTCAGATGATATTTAAGAGATGAGGCAGAAGAACTTTTAGTTCTTTTAACAAAGAAAAATGTAAACAGAAGAGGTAGAAGGGGAAAGTGTTTTAACTGGTTTTGGTATAATTAGGTAAGTATAGCTTTAGAAAATTTTTTCCTATATAGGAAGCCTAAATAACCTGAGGAGCTAGGTAGAGCAAATTTTAAAATTTCCAAAGGAAAGGGAGTTTCAGAATAAAGTGATGACAGTGTTGAAAACTGATATGTATTACTGCATGTCAGATAAGTGCTTTTACATGTATTAATTCATCCTCACAACCAACCTTTGGAAGTGGGTAATGTCATTATCCCCAGTTTGTAGATGAGAAAATTGATCGTGATTCCCTCATCTGCCCAGTTTTTTTATGACTGGTTAGTGGCAGAACCACAGTTTGAACCCAGGCAGTGGGGCCCATGGTTTATATAGTGTGTTATTCTTTACTGCCTTTCAGTATTTAAACTCAAATAGTGGTAAAGAGTTGTCGGTTGATTTGCCAGCCAGAGCCATGTGCTGGTCTCTGCCCAACAGTCCTCTATTACAGGTTTGCCTTCCTTTGTTGTCTCTTATAAGATGCCTATACTTAGAGGAGAGTAGATCCTCATTAGATAGTTTTACTCTTCTTTCCATACTTTCATGGTTTTTTGTTTTAATTTAAAGAGCTGTGTTCAAAAACAAAAATAAAACTTTAATCCTTTTAGTTCAGGACTCAGGGAGAGCCTTCCCAAAGTGTTGCCTTTGGTTAATTCTTTGTTTCCACTTGAGGCGTCCCTGGAAAAGCTAGTTTTAAACTATCTTGACTGCTGTGGCTTAGCCTAAATTACTGTAGCAATCTAATACTTAGAGTCACATTTGTGGGTCGGTATATAAATACTACTTTCTTTAGTATTCCAGTTGACCAAAATAGATATACATTTTGCTCTGTGGAAACTATTATTCTGTAATTTTGTCCTCTTTTTATTTCATCATCCTAGGACACAAAGATGAGCTTCTGTAGTGAACATTTCTTTCTAAATTTTGTCTCCTCAGTTCCTAACAATTTGTAAGAGGCTATTATAATAATGTATATATATTAACTACATTATTATATATATGTATATATATAATAATGTAGTTAAGCTATGGGGATATAGACAAGAATTTTGATGTTACCTAGCTTTCTAATTAAATAGCATTGCCTTAGGAAGAATGGCTGGTAATTTTTTAAATCTATACCTGGATTTGTTCCCTTTTATTTTTATGTAAGTAGCACTTGCCTTGAGAACCCCATGAACAGTATGAAAAGGCAAAAGGATAGGATACTGAAAGAGGAACTCCCCAGGTCGGTAGGTGCCCAGTAAGCTGCTGGAGATCAGTGGAGAAATAACTCCAGAAAGAATGAAGGGATGGAGCCAAAGCAAAAACAAGACCCAGCTGTGGATGTGACTGGTGATAGAAGCAAGATCTGATGCTGTAAAGAGCAGTATTGCATAGGAACCTGGAATGTTAGGTCCATGAATCAAGGCAAATTGGAAGTGGTCAAACAGGAGATGGCAAGAGTGAATGTTGACATTCTAGGAATCAGCGAACTAAAATGGACTGGAATGGGTGAATTTAACTCAGATGACCATTATATCTACTACTGTGGGCAGGAATCCCTTAGAAGAAATGAAGAAGACATCATGGTCAACAAAAGAGTCTGAAATGCAGTACTTGGATGCAATCTTAAGAGCAACAGAATGATCTCTCTTCGTTTCCAAGGCAAACCATTCAGTATGACAGGAATCCAAGTCTATGCCCCAACCAGTAATGCTAAGAAGCTGAAGTTAAACAGTTCTGTGAAGACCTCCAAGACTTTTTAGAACTAACACCCAAAAAAGATGTCCTTTTCATTATAGGGGACTGGAATGCAAAAGTAGGAAGTCAAGAAACACCTGGAGTAACAGGCAAATTTGGCCTTGGAATACGGAATGAAGCAAGGCAAAGGCTAATAGAGTTTTGCCAAGAGAACACACTGGTCATAGCAAACACCCTCTTCCAACAACACAAGAGAAGACTCTACACATGGACATCACCAGATGGTCAACATTGAAATCAGATTGATTATATTCTTTGCAGTCAAAGATGGAAAAGCTCTATACAGTCAGCAAAAACAAGACCGGAAGCTGACTGTGGCTCAGAGCATGAACTCCTTATTGCCAAATTCAGACTGAAATTGAAGAAAGTAGGGAAAACCACTAGACCATTCAGGTATGACTTCAATCAAATCCCTTATGATTATACAGTGGAAGTGAGAAATAGATTTAAGGGCCTAGATCTGATAGATAGAGTGCCTGATGAACTATGGACTGAGGTTCATGGCATTGTACAGGAGACAGGGATCAAGACCATCCCCATGGAGAAGAAATGCAAAAAAGCAAAATGTCTATCTGAGGAGGCCTTCCAAATAGCTGTGAAAAAGAAGAGAGGTGAAAAGCAAAGGAGAAAAGGAAAGATATAAGCATCTGAATGCAGAGTTCCAAAGAATAGCAAGGAGAGATAAGAAAGCCTTCCTCAGCGATCAATGCAAAGAAATAGAGGAAAACAACAGAATGGGAAAGACTAGAGATCTCTTCAAGAAAATTAGAGATAACCAAGGGAACATTTCATGCAAAGATGGGCTCGATAAAGGACAGAAATGATATGGACCTAACAGAAGCAGAAGATATTAAGAAGAGGTGGCAAGAATACACAGAACTGTACAAAAAAGATCTTCATGACCAAGATAATCACAATGGTGTGATCACTCACCTAGAGCCAGACATCCTGGAATGTGAAGTCAAGTGGGCCTTAGAAAGCATCACTACAAACAAAGCTAGTGGAGGTGATGGAATTCCAGTGGAGCTATTTCAAATCCTGAAAGATGATGCTGTGAAAGTGCTGCACTCAATATGCCAGCAAATTTGGAAAACTCAACAGTGGCCACAAGACTGGAAAAGGTCTGTTTTCAATCCCAAAGAAAGGCAATGCCAAAGAATGCTCAAACTACCACACAATTGCACTCATCTCACACACTAGTAAAGTAATGCTCAAAATTCTCCAAGCCAGGCTTCAGCAATACGTGAACCGTGAACGTCCAGGTGTTCAAGCTGGTTTTAGAAAAGGCAGGGGAACCAGAGATCAAATTGCCAACATCTGCTGGATCATGGAAAAAGCAAGAGAGTTCCAGAAAAACATCTATTTCTGCTTCATTGACTTTGCCAAAGCCTTTGACTGTGTGGATCACAATAAACTGTGGAAAATTCTGAAAGAGATGGGAATACCAGACCACCTGACCTGCCTCTTGAGAAACCTGTATGCAGGTCAGGAAGGAACAGTTAGAACTGAACATGAAACAACAGACTGGTTCCAAATAGGAAAAGGAGTACATCAAGGCTGTATATTGTCACCCTGCTTATTTAACTTCTATGCAGAATACATCATGAGAAACGCTGGGCTGGAGGAAGCACCAGCTGGAATCAAGATTGCCGGGAGAAATATCAATCACCTCAGATATGCAGATGACACCACCCTTATGGCAGAAAGTGAAGAGGAGCTAAAAAGCCTCTTGATGAAAGTGAAAGAGGAGAGTGAGAAAGTTGGCTTAAAGCTCAACATTCAGAAAACGAAGATCATGGCATCTGGTCCCATCACTTCATGGGAAATAGATGGGGAAACAGTGCAAACAGTGTCAGACTTTATTTTTTTGGGCTCCAAAATCACTGCAGATGGTGATTGCAGCCATGAAATTAAAAGACACTTACTCCTTGGAAGAAAAGTTATGACCAACCTAGACAGCATGTTGAAAAACAGAGACATTACTTTGCCGACTAAGGTCCATCTAGTCAAGGCTATGGTTTTTCCAGTAGTCATGTATGGATGTGAGAGTTGGACTGTGAAGAAAGCTGAGCACCGAAGAATTGATGGCTTTTGAACTGTGGTGTTGGAGAAGGCTCTTGAGAGTCCCTTGCACTGCAAGGAGATCCAAACAGTCCATTCTGAAGATCAGCCCTGGGATTTCTTTGGAAGTGAAGTGAAGTGAAGTGAAGTGAAGTGGCTCAGTCATGTCCGACTCTTTGCGACCTCATGGACTGTAGCCTACCAGGCTCCTCCGTCCCTGGGATTCTCCAAGCAGGAATACTGGAGTGGGTTGCCATTTCCTTCTCCAGGAGATCTTCCCAACCCAGGGATCGAACCTGGGTCTCCCGTATTGCAGGCAGACGCTTTACCATCTGAGTCACCAGGGAAGGACTGATGCTAAAGCTGAAACTCCAGTACTTTGGCCACCTCATGCAAAGAGTTGACTCATTGGAAAAGACTCTGATGCTGGGAGGGATTGGGGGCGGAAAGAGGAGGGGATGACAGAGGTTGAGATGGCTGGATGGCATCACTGACTTGATGGACGTGAGTCTGAGTGAACTCCAGGAGTTGGTGATGGACAGGGAAGCCTGGCGTGCTGTGATTCATGGGGTCGCAAAGAGTCGGACACGACTGAGCAACTGAACTGAACTGAAACTGAACTGAGCATTTTTTAAAAAGTTATTATCACAGTATTCTAATTCTTATTTTACTAGTCTCTCTTACTTTGTACATTTCTGGATTATGTTTTCCTAAATGACAGTTAGTTACTAAGTTACTTGAACTATGAAATGGAAAATTCCCAGAAGCAACATATTAGAGTTTATGAGTTGTGCTCATTTGATACCTCCATAGTAAGTTTCAAGAGAAACTAGTTGGTGATAGCCCAGAAAGTGTCACTGACAGAGTATTCTAATTAAAATGGCTGTATCCTCTCTTTTAACAAAAATGCAAGCTTCAGTCAATTAGAGGCATAATAGAAGCTTAAATTCTCTACATAGAAAGCTTTGACAGGATAGATTTAAAAGAAAGCTTTGAAGGTTCTTTTCTCAAGTGTTAGTAAAAGGGGAAGCTATCTTGAGCCTCCTTTTTCCCCAGAATGAGATACTCCTGATTTGTAGGAAACATTTCTTCAGCATGTGTGCCCAGAGGATAATGAGTAAAACAGTAATGAGATACGGTCATTGTTTTAAAGGCAACAAAAGAGTCTTCTTAGAAAGCTATTAGTGATGAGAGCAGATTTCTAAAATAAGTACTGAAAAATATTTCTGTAAACCACATGTCTACTTTTAAAATACTTTTGTCCTAGGTATAATTCCTTCAGTTCACGTAATAGTTAAGGATAAAATATATGACTAATTTGTGACTAGGTTATATATTTTTGAGGAGTTGAGTAAAAACATCCCCTTAAAATATTCTAAACAAGAAGATGACTGAGATAATAAATTATTGAGCTTTTTATAATGTTCCTTATCTAACTAAAAGTTATGAAGTCTTTGCTTTTAATAGATTATATTTTTTTAAATGCTCAAGTGTTTTTCTGTCTTTAGTAGATTAAAAGGTGAATGTAGCTTACGAAGCAAAGTTGTTTATTTTTGCCTCTACTGTTAATGGGAGTGGAATGAGTGTAATGTTTTAAGCTTTGTTGGATAAAAAAAGTTTTAGAATTTCCTGAAACTAGCCCTCCCCCATCAAGCATGTTTCTGTTGATCTAACCTGAAGGGAATCAAGTCTCCATTTTCTTAACTTCTCAGACTTTGGTGAAACTCCTTTGTTTGAAGCGTCTAGAATGAAAACCTGGGTGGTGGATTATTTGAACTGAAAAGCTAAAAACCAAAAAGCCCCCAAACAGGTAGTACCCCCCAGACCTAGCAAAGCAATATAATTGTGATGTTGCTTTTTACAGCTGGACTGCAAGCAACAACAAAACACTCGGGATTCCCTGTGAGGATGGATAATGCAGTGCCAATTGTCCCCCAGGCACCAGCTGCTCAGCCACTACAGATACAGTCGGGGGTTCTCACACAGGTAAGAGCCAGAGCAGCTTGGACACTCAATAGTGCCGAAGTTCCCTGAAGCACTGTTGAGAATCAGATATTTGGTCCTAGAAAATGAAATTTGCTTTGACCATAAGATCTTTCTTGGTCATATTCAGTGGACTTAGGAACCTCTATAATGGAATGATGTACTCATTCCTAATGCTGTTGCAGCTCTACCATGGTCTTCCTTATACTTGGAGACTTAAATAGCCAGACTTTGAGAAATCATCCCGAGTAAATTTAATTTTGTAGGATGAAGTTAATCTTTTATTTAGATGCTTTTAAAGTACAACATGTAATTTTAACACTTGAATTCTAAACGTAAAAGGTTTCCCTTTTGCTCTCTTAGTGTCCCCTTTACTCTTTGAGAATTTCATCACAGTTGAGAGGTTGGATCATATCAGGATATCTCTTCAAGTAATACATCCCTTCATTCCTTGTGTTTAAGTGGAAAGTTTTAAAACTATATACCTGCCATGCAAAATGCAACTAAGGTGATCAAGAAACTCATGAAATATTCCTGTAAACAACAGATACTGTATTTTAAATTCTGTGTGTAAATGTTTGTGGTCCACGACATATAGCAAATCCTGAAATCCAAAACCCTCATTGTGAGCAGGAAGAGGAGAAATCTTAATACATGCTGTTGTTAACTGAGTTTTTTAGTAACTCAGTTTCCTGATCCTCTGAATCTGGTCCAAGAAGGATTCCTATATATTTCTTTTTGCTTTAGGCCATTGACATTTGACCTAGTTGGCCAATGCTGTGCGGAGTTGGAGGGGAAAGTTGTGTTTGGTACATGAATTTTAAGTGATGTGAAACTACTGCATATTGTTGGTAATAACTTGGTGGGGGGGATGAAAACCCTTCTGAATCCAGATTACCTGCCTCGGTGTTTGTTTCACTCACCTGCCTAATCTACATTTCAGGGAAGCTGTACACCACTAATGGTAGCAACTCTCCACCCTCAAGTAGCCACCATCACACCGCAGTATGCGGTGCCCTTTACTCTGAGCTGCGCAGCCGGCCGGCCGGCGCTGGTTGAACAGACTGCCGCTGTACTGGTAATTCCCCTCACTTGATTGTGTTACTAACGGAGTTTCTTTGGTTTCTTTCTTATTTTTAATTTTTCCTGTTTGTTTTTGTTCTGTTTTTTTCTGGTTTTCTCATTTTTCCAAAAAAATGTTTTTAACTTAGTCTTTGCAGAGGGCATGGAAGCATGTGCCATCTTGTGGCTGTGTTCTTGCTGCATCTTTAATGTCTCATTGTTTTCCTCCCTGACATTTGCTGAAGCACTCACTGTTTGACTCTGGTGTTCAGTGTGACTCTGGAAGAGTCAGATCCTTTGGTTCTTCTTTGCCAGCCTAGTGTGATGAAAGCTCTTGGTGTAGCCTCAGAAGAGCTTCAGCACTACTATCTGTTCTCTGCCCTATCTTTTACCTTCTGAACCTTAAGAATGAAGGAGGTGGCCTTTAGTTTGCCTCTGCTGCAGGTACCTGGATGGCCAAAATTTGAACTCTTTGGCAAGTTAGCTTCCTTCCTTTACCTACTGTTTCAAGCTTCTAAACATTTTGTGCATTAGAAATGTTTAAAATTCTCTTAATTTATTCATTAGTTGGTATTAACTTTCCCTCCATGAACCTATGAAGATAACTCTTTGGCACTCATGATCAGTGGCAGCTTATATCTTCCATTTAAACATGTTCCCCTTACAGCCTTTTTAGATCATATTTCATTTGTTGGTTGAAATAAAAAGTGAACTCATTTATAGGGAAATAAATTATTTTACAAATAGGTCTTTATACCAAGGTGAAAATATGATTGAAAAACTTTATGTAAGAATAATATCTTTGTTATCAAAAGTCATGGAGAAAAGTTATTAAATACAGCATCAAATGTAGTAGTATGGGTCTTAGAAATTAGTTCTATCTCAGATAGAACTTTGAGGTATATTTCAACATTTGGAACCCTAACAGTGATTTTTGGATGTGTTTTGGTTTTGGGGGGGGAGTTAGAATTATTTATTTGATGTCCAGCATTTTATTATTTAAAAATTAAAATCAGATAAGCATTTGAAAACCTATTTGATACTGTTGAATCCTGATATTTCGCCATCCTTCAAAGTGGCTTTAAATTTCTTTTGTTGTTTCTCAAGGACTCATGTGAGTGAAAAACACTTTCAGAATACATATTTTGGTTGCTGGGGTTTGTTTAGTTTCCAGTTTAAAAGTCTGTCACCGCCAAAATAATTCCATCATAAGCATAAATGCTGAGTATAAGGGAGTCAGATGAATTTCCAACTTGGAGTGATCCAAGCCACTGGTTTTAACTTGCACACCTCTAGTTTTGAGGTTGGGAATGGTAGTTGACACTTCTCCTTTGCTGCTTCTCTTAAGTTTGCACTAGTCATTTGCTAAGCTTTGCATATTTTTGCTCTTCCTCTGTCAAAACAGTTCGTCGCTTGGAACGCCAGATTTCTGCCTCACGTTGACATGTCATTTCTTGCTCTGTATTAAACTACATGCTTTGTCTTGTGCAGGTGTTGGCTTATGGAAAGACGCATGGTGTGACTTAACATACTTCTCTTATTTTCTGTTTTGTTTTGTTTTGAATTCTGCTTATGGTAGCAGACATGTTTGCAGTTTCTCTGATTTGAAGGCTTCTTGTTTG
Source organism: Oryx dammah (assembly GCF_014754425.2). Lineage (NCBI taxonomy): Eukaryota > Metazoa > Chordata > Mammalia > Artiodactyla > Bovidae > Oryx > Oryx dammah. Next base: position 28,064,580 of record NW_024070212.1, on the reverse strand, counting down.
GAACCGGTATTTGTAACAAGTGGATCTGTTACTTGCAGAAATATTTTTAAAACAGTGTGTTGATGGCCTTGCAGTTTGAAATTCAAGAAACAGAACAATATGTACTCAGGCATTGTAGGTGACTCTGCTGTAGAATTCAGGTTTAAAAAGCAGACTTTCAAATCTGTTCCCCTTTTCTAAGGAAATGCCACAATTTTCATAAGAAGTACAGAAAACATATTTGTTGATATCTATTGCAAGTGGCATGGCTTGCTAAAAACTACAAATAATGTATTTTGTTTCAGTGATTAGTTTTTATGTCGAGTTAGGAAACTACTAAATACAAAATATGGTACACTGCATCTATTTCTTAAATATTTTTTATTGCCTTTAAAAAATTCTATCACATGACTATAAATGATGTTAGTTTTCTCTTGCTGGCATAAGCTTGTTTGCCAAAGGATTTTGGCCTTTGGTCATCCACATCTGGCTCCATTTTCCAAGTACTACAGTTTTAAAAAGGAACAATTCTTCTCTTTGTTTTATGGGTCGAATTGACCTGATATCTTTTATCTGATTGGCACTCACACTTTTAAATTCTTATTTTTAATCTCAAGGGAGTTGTCTTAACTCTTTCTAGGGACATTTTTAGACCCTTTGCAAAAATATTACTTTGGCATTTAACAGGAGCTTACCTCTTTACTCTGCAGTGCAGTAGAAACTCTTAACCACAGGGATCTGCCTTTCTTTAATACCCTGGTGATCAGGTTATGGAGGTGGCCAAGAGAAAGCAGTGCATTCTTTTTTCCCTGTGTATGAGACTTGTAACCTTGAGCCCCTCTGACCTTCCTTTTTTAATCTCTGCAAGTTAACAATCTACAAGGAACTTCTTTTAAGATATGAATTTTTCTTTCATCTAAAAAAAAAGAAAAAGCCAAGAATGAGTCAAGTCTGGATCTTTTTGTGTGTTTCCTTACAGCAGGCTTGGCCTGGAGGAACCCAACAAATTCTCCTGCCTTCCACTTGGCAACAGTTGCCTGGGGTAGCTCTACACAACTCTGTCCAGCCCACTGCAGTGATCCCAGAGGCCATGGGCAGCGGCCAGCAGCTCACAGACTGGAGGCAAGTGCCCTGTGTTCCTTTCTGGGAGATTTACAAGGGCAGATCCTTTAGGGAAGGGGCACTTGAAGATTTGGTGAGACAGGAAGAATATAAAGGAAAGATTTATCTCTCTGAAACCCTTGAAGAAAAGAATCCATTATCAGGCTAGGAGATGGAGTTACAAGAAAACTTCGAATACAGGGAAACATTAGGTTCTAAGTTCAGGAATTGATTTCTTCAGATTTAAAGGAAGTCTTATACAATTAGAAACCATACAGTGAAAACCCCCAAAGCTTTATAATCCAGGTGCCCAGCCTTAAATAAAAACTATTTATTTGGTTGTTTTCATTGCTTTTTGTACCTGTTTGGTCCTAATTTCTGAGTGTTTGCAGCATTCACGCTTCTCTTTCTGTCGCTACAGGAGTGCCCACTCTCATGGCAACCAGTACAGCACTATCATGCAGCAGCCATCCTTGCTGACGAACCATGTGACTTTGGCCACTGCTCAGCCCCTTAATGTTGGCGTTGCCCATGTTGTCAGACAACAACAATCCAGTTCCCTCCCTTCAAAGAAGAATAAGCAGTCTGCTCCAGTCTCTTCTAAGTAAGTCTCTGTTAGGGCTGATAGTTAAACTGCCAGTTTGAGAGAAATGTTGCCTGGCATTTAGAGTGTGGAGTATAGACACTTGTGGTATGAAGCAGCAAGAAGCTGCCAAATGGAAAAGAGCTAACCTTTGGGCATGCACACAGAACAGTGGTGTCCTGGTGACACTAATCATTTCTTTCTGCTTCTACTTTGAATCCAGCCTGATTTTGGCTGATGTTTTATTTTTTTGCCCACTTAACAGAGTGAAATTTAACCACAGGGTAAAAAGGCATACAAAAATAAAAATCTATATTCTAATTTTGGTGTTCTTGCCCCTGGAAACTCTGGCTAGAGCAGTTAGTTTAGAACTTTTATAGTTAAATATATTGGCTTAATGATTTGGTAAAAAGAAATCAAAGAGTTCTGGGGTAAAGTTATCTATTACAGTTTGGGGGACCAAGCCTGAATGATCTTTCTGATGACTTTTTGTTGCAGGTCCTCTCTGGATGTTCTGCCATCTCAAGTCTATTCTCTGGTTGGGAGCAGCCCCCTCCGTACCACGTCTTCTTATAATTCCCTAGTTCCTGTTCAGGATCAGCATCAGCCAATCATCATTCCAGATACTCCCAGCCCTGCTGTGAGTGTCATCACCATCCGCAGCGACACTGATGAGGAAGAGGACAACAAATACAAACCCAATAGGTAGGACAGGTGAAAGTTCCCCTGGCTCTCTGGCTCCTGCTCTTGGTCTTAGTCTATTGGCTTCAGACTAGTGGCTGTGAAAGGAAGGACTGAAAAGGACTATTTTGGAAGCATGGCCTTTCGTGAGTGAGCCGGAACACTGACGTTTCCGTCACTGAACACTGTCAGGTTTTCTTTAATATTACTTACGTTCATCAGTTAAGTCATTCGTTCAGACACATTTGATGGTTACTCGGGCTACTCTGGCTTAGAACGCACATTATATACTATAGACATGATCCTCTGGTTTTAAGGAACTTCAGAGTCTGAAAACAGATACTGTAACAGAATTATATAAACAACAGTTGATTGGAACAAGTTGGAAGATACGAGATTATTTGAAATTCGTGTAATTTTTTATGTAAACAGACCTCTTTGGAAGAGGTAGAGCTTTAAGTAGGGCTGCCTTCTTTCCCCCAACTGCTACATGATCATTCAGCTTAAGAGTTTAAGTACCAGATTGTTTCCTTTTATCTCAACATCTTAATCCGGGTTTAATTGAGCAGTGAACTAAGAGAGTGGATACATTTAAGGACTGTGATACATACCTCTCTTGGTCTGAGCATAGTCAGTTGCCTTGATTGTTCTGTGTTCTTTTTCATTGGGTTTTTGGTGTTTGGCATATAGAAGAGGTGATAACTAAGTTTTGAGAGTGGTCATTGAACTGATTTGGGGAAGAAAAAAGTAAATTTTCCACTGAGGAACATACTAATGACAAAAATTATATAACCAGCAGGATTGCTTTGACTGGAGCAGAGCCTATTTAAAATTAAGGAAAAAGTAAAAGTAGTAAGGTAGGGATCAGTTTGTGAAGAAACTTTTTTAGAAAACACCTATAGTAGTTAGATAGAGTAAGGAACTGCTTATAGTCTAGCTGCTGCTGCTGCTGCTAAGTCACTTCAGTCGTGTCCGACTCTGTGTGACCTCATGGAGGGCAGCCCACCAGGCTCCCCTGTCCCTTGGATTCTCCAGGCAAGAACACTGGAGTGGGTTGTCATTTCCTTCTCCAGTGCATGAAAGTAAAAAGTGAAAGTGAAGTCGCTCAGTCATGTCCGATTCTTAGTGACCCCATAGACTGCACCCTACCAGGTGCTTCCCTCCATGGATTTTCCAGGCAGGAGTACTGGAGTGGGGTGCCATTGCCTTATAGCAGGGTGATATGAAAAAAAGGTGGTGTTTGAAGAATACTGTTGAAATTACTGTGAATAGGAATGGCTAAGAGGCAACATAGAATAGTTGTTAAAAGTGTGTACTTTGGAGTCACTCTGTCCTGAATCTGAATCCTATCTTCACCACATACCACTTGTGTGACTGCAGTCAAGTTTCTTAATCTCCCTCTGCCTCAGTTTCCTTCTCTGCAAAACACGGATCAAGTACCTGCTTCCTGGAAGTGTTGTGAGGATTCAATGAGATACATGTAGAGTGTAAGAATAGTGCTTGACGCATAAAAAGTACTCAGAAATTTGTTGCCACTACTGTTAATTATTACTATCACGATTATCATCATTGCTGTTACGGGAGGACTGGAGACTAGCAAAGAAACATTGCTATAAGAAGGTTGAATTTTCATGTATTTTTCTTCTCCTCAGCTCTGGCCTGAAGGCAAGGTCTAATGTCATCAGTTACGTCACTGTCAATGATTCTCCAGACTCTGACTCTTCTTTGAGCAGCCCGTACTCCACTGAGACCCTGAGTGCTCTCCGGGGCAATAGTGGGCCCCTTCCGGAGGGGCCTGGCAGAGTCGTGGGAGAGGGTCCTGGCACCCGCACCATCATTGTACCTCCACTGAAAACTCAGCTTGGTGACTGCACTGCAGCAACCCAGGCCTCAGGTGAGTATTGTCATAGCTGGAATTGAATTATCCTTTAATGTGTGTATCCTTAGTACACACATCCCTGTTCGATCCCTGGGTTCGGAAGATCCCCTGGAGAGGGAAACGGCAACCCACTCCAGTATTCTGCCTGGGAAATCCCAGGGACAGAAGTCCATAGGACACGACTGAACGACTAAACAACAACGACAACTTGTGCCAGTGGTACAGTCTCGTGCTATAGATTTTCCTAAAAGTTACCTAATTCAGGAATTAGTTCCTTGTAATGGGAAATTATTTTTTGCCATCAATTTTTATCTTGTGTTCATTTTGCTTGGACTAATATAAGAATAAGCGTGTAGTCTCAGAAATGTACTCACTGCTGATGGAAGAAGGTAGATAAGATGTGTTGGGTGGCATGGAGAATTAGCAGGCAGTTTTTGGTGGGGATTTTTTTGCCACAGGTGATTCAAATTTGACAGTCCAGAAATAGGATAATATTGAATACTGATAATATTAAAAATGATTACAAAAGTTGTTTTGGAAAGCAGTAGGTACTTTAGATCTTTTCTTACCCAGTGGCATAGCAGTGATGCTTTTATGGGTTGTATTATCAACTGAATTACCTCCATCTTTTTTTGTTCTGTGAGATGCTGGGGTTAGGCTTCCTGGTTTAGTTATTGGGTAACGAAATGCAAACTGTAATAACAACTCCCAGTTTTCCTGGCTTAACATGATAGAAATTTTCTCCTTATTCACATGAGTTCCCAGTGCTCCTGGTTGGTAGGCCTGCAGAAGGTTAGGGATCAGAGCCTTGGAATCCTCAGTATCCAGTTGGAAGGAAGAAGGAAGTATGGAGTGGGCACACACAGTTGTAACCTCTTTAGCCCTGGAAATAGTGAAAACTCATCACATGGCCCCACCTAGAAGCAAGGGGGCCCAGAAAACATAGTCCTTGTCTAGGCAGCTCTTTTTCAGTGGCAACTTTATACTCTCTTTATAGAGAGGCTTGTGAATTTTTGGCATCAATATAGCCATCCCTTCCATACTTTTATAACTTAGTATTTTACTGTGAATTATAATACTACCAGAGACATAAGCAGGGTTCTAGTTTGAGTGTGGTTCTTCTCCTCAGAAATAGCTGTCCACTGCAGACAGGGCAAAACTTTCTGATGCCAAGCTGTGCTAAGTTGCTTCAGTCATGTCTGACTCTGCAACCCTATGGACTATAGCCCACCAGGCTCCTCTGTCCATGGGATTCTCCAGGCAAGAATACTGGAGTGGGTTGCCATTTCCTCCTCCAAGGGATCTTTCCGACCCAGGGATCGAACCTAGGACTCCTGCATTGGCAAGTGTATTCTTTACCACTAAGCCACTGGGAAATCCCTGAGCAGCATTACTAGGAGCTCTGTCCTGTACTGGGTCCAAAGGAAATAGCATGCTCCACCAGTCACTGAATACATGCTCCGGTTTTCCTCATGAGGCCACAGAAGGAAGCAAAATTTTGAAAACTGATTATGCTTATATTCAGCTGTAGTTTCTTAGAATTTCAAGACAGTGAATGCCCAACAAGATACAATCTTGTCTTCCTTTAAACCCCTTTGACACCTTAATGTTCTGAAGTATTACCAGTATCTTAGTTTCACATTGTCATTTCTGTTCTTGTTTAATTCCTTCATACATAAAACCCTAGGCTTCTTGGGAGCAGGGTCTGTTCTTACTTGCATTTATATTTCTAATACCACCTTAACACATTACTGGAGATCAGATACCATTTACTGAAGTGACCCTTCTGAGGACCCTCTTGGAGCTCTATAGGAAGACAAAAAGGGATAACATAGTTTTTGTTCCTCTGGTGTAAATATAATTGAGGAAATAAGATATACATGAAACCTTAACTCTTGCAAACCTCATACAGATTAATGTGCTGGCATGTGAGGTTTAGCTCAGTGATACTGAGCCCATGTCAGCTCATAACTAAGGCCTGACTGACTCTTTTTTTAGGTCTCCTGAGTAGTAAGACCAAGCCAGTGGCTTCAGTGAGTGGGCAGTCATCTGGATGCTGTATCACCCCCACAGGGTACCGAGCTCAACGCGGGGGGACCAGCGCAGCGCAGCCACTCAACCTTAGCCAGGTAAGCGCTAGGGGCTGCTGCTTTCTGTTTGGGACCCCCCTTATTGTTGCTTTCTGGAGAAGCCCGCTTCTGGCTGGGTTGCTGAATAAAGCCAAATGAAGCACCTTTTGTGTTAAACAGCTTGGTGTTCATGGCCCGCATCGTATCTGCATGTGCCGTGTCTCTCTATTCCCTCTGTGAGTGTGTTCAGAGTATACGATCCAGGTTTTCCATCAGACCTTCCAAGTCTGTCCTGGATAATTAGAGAAATGCCTGGAATTTAGAAAGCACCAAGGATGCTTTAGTCCATGCCTAGTTCTGCACCACCACCAGCATTGAGACCAGATTCTCTTCTTTTATCACCTGGGTCATAAATAACTTGAGCCTCATTCTGTTTACTTGAAGCAAGGGACAGGGAAAAGCTGTCTATACACTTAATCTACTGGTTCTAGCCTTACATGTTGCTCGAGTCTGGGATTCGGGCCTCTTTTCCCCGCATCTGATCTTTTGATGGGTGAGGAGGGTCCCTACTCTATTTGTGTTCACTTTTTCCTCAGCTAAAATTCTGGTGCTTGTATGAAAGCTATTAGCAGTGAGAAAGTGTAACTGAGTGTGTAACTGTGGGTTTGTGTGCACGTGTGTGTGTGAGAAGAGAGAGAGAGCACATGCAGGTGCAGATGTACGTTCGAGTTAGTGCATGTGTTTTAGGCACCAGAGTTCAAGAGGGATGTGAAGAACTTAGAGGAGAACAAAAGAAACAATGGCAAGGAAGAGAGGTTAGGGAAGATTCAAAGTCACTGACGCCAGAATAGGGTGAGTTGAGCTGACAGTTACTCGCTTGTAGGAGTGGGTAACCCCTGTGAACTCTTTATTTGCCCCTTTCCTCTGTCATACTGGAGAGCAAACTGCTGCTGTTTGGGCTGGGTTAGGATCTGTTCTGCCAGGAGGCAGAGGGATGGATGGCTGCCTTCTGACAGCATTTTCAGTCTGGGAGTTCTGTGCTCTGGCAGCCCAAAGCAGTTTATGTTAGAACCTCAACTCTCAAAATTGGCCATTAGTGACCTCAAGATTCCTCACTCCCTTCTTCCTCCTTCCAGAACCAGCAGTCATCATCAGCTCCAACCTCGCAGGAGAGAAGCAGCAACCCTGCCCCCCGCAGGCAGCAGGCATTTGTGGCCCCGCTCTCCCAAGCCCCCTACGCCTTCCAGCATGGCAGCCCACTACACTCGACGGGGCACCCTCACCTGGCCCCAGCCCCTGCTCACCTGCCGAGCCAGCCTCATCTGTATACGTATGCTGCCCCCACCTCTGCGGCTGCATTGGGCTCCACCACCTCCATTGCTCATCTCTTCTCCCCGCAGGGCTCCTCAAGGCACGCTGCAGCCTATGCCACCCATCCGAGCACTCTGGTGCACCAGGTCCCTGTCAGTGTTGGGCCCAGTCTCCTCACTTCTGCTAGCGTGGCCCCTGCTCAGTACCAACACCAGTTTGCCACCCAGTCTTACATTGGGTCTTCCCGAGGCTCAACCATTTACACTGGATACCCACTGAGTCCTACCAAGATCAGCCAGTATTCTTACTTGTAGTTGGTGAGCATAAGGGAGGGGAGGGGTCCGAGTTCTTAATGGGCTGTCACGAGCCCCTCCCTTACCCTCTCCTGAAACTCATTAGCCAGCAACTTGCTCCACAGGGGCCCACTGAAGCAGAAGGCTTTTCTCTGGGGACCCTGTCTCAGTATTGACTGCATTGTTGTAGTCTCCCAAAGTCTGCCCTGTTTTTAATTCTTTATTTTTGTGACAGCATTTTTGGTATTTGGAAGAGTTCAGATGCCCGTTGTCTGCAGTTTCCAAGGAAGAGAGATCATTCTGAAGTTACCTTTGAAAAACATTTTCCCTCTCTGACTTGATTTCTATAAATGCTTTTAAAAACAAGTGAAGTATCTCTTTATTTAACTTTATTTTATTGTAATTCCTGGTCAGAGGAAACATGCTGATAGGAGGACTTGAAATCTGGTAACAAGTAAGGAAAGGAAAACCATTACTTTCTGCTTGTTTAAAAATCAAGACTTAATTGCTTCTCTTAAGAGCAGCTTGCACAAGTCTGTATTTTACTGTCTCGCATTTCTCAGAATTTTACCTTTGCTAATGGGACATTTAAGCTTACAGTGTTTTAGTTTTGTTTTCATGTCATGTTATATTTAGTGGGAAATTTTTATTTTTGCAAAACTGGTTACATACTACTCTGTTACTATTGGGATTCTCTCAGTTGCTCCTGTGTTTATTATAAAGTAGTGTTAAAAAAGGCAGCTCACCATTTGCTGGTAACTTAGTGTGAGAGAATCCATACCTACCAAGAAAGCACCGGGTGTTCTTTTTAAATGAAGCCCTGTGCATTCTTTTTAAATTATTTTTAAAAAGTCTTTCTCTGATTCAGCTTCAATTTTATTCTTGGAAAAGCCATTAAGGTGGTTATTATTGTATGGTGGTGGTTGTTTTATTATATGCAAGCTCTTTTTGTATTAGGCGATACTAGCATTGATGAGCTTTGCCTGAAGATTAGTATGAATTTTCAATAATACACCTCTTTCTCTCTTTGCCTCATCTCTCCCTTTGTTCTATGTGATTTATTTGGGGAGAAAGCTAAAGGATCTGAAATCAGATAAGAACGTTGTGTATAGCTTTTATATTTAAAAGTAGCTTTCTTTGTATGCCAGCAGCAAATTGAATGCTCTCTTACTAAGACTTATATAATAAGTGCATGTAGGAATTGCAAAAAATATTTTAAAAATTTATTACTGAATTTAAAAATATTTTAGAAGTTTTGTAATGGTGGTGTTTTAATATTTTGCATAATTAAATATGTACATACTGATTAGAAGACTATAACAAGCAATTTTTCCTGCTAACCCAAAATGTTATTTGTAATCAAATGTGTAGTGATTACACTTGAATTGTGTATTTAGTGTGTATCTGATCCTCCAGTGTTACCCCGGAGATAAAATTGATGTCTCCATTGTATTTAAACCAAAATGAACTGATACTTGTTGGAATGTATGTGAACTAACTGCGATTATAATAGAGCATATTACTGTAGTGCTGAGTGAGCAGGGGCATTGCCTGCAAGGAGAGGAGACCCTTGGAATTGTTTTGCACAGGTGTGTCTGGTGAGGAGTTGTTCAGTGTGTGTCTCTTCCTTCCCTTTCTCCTCCTTCCCTTATTGTAGTGCCTTATATGATAATGTAGTGGTTCATAGAGTTTACAGTGAGCTTGCCTTAGGACGGACCAGCAAGCCCCCGTGGACCCAAAGCTGTTCACTGGGATTTATCAGAACAGGATTAGTAGCTGTGTTGTGTATATGCATTGTTCTCAGTTTCCCTGCCAACATTGGAAAATAAAAACAGCAGCTTCTCTTTTTCACCACCACCTCTACCCTTTTCTGTTTTGGATTCTCAGCTGTGTTCTCACAGAAGCATTTTCCCCATGTGGCTCTCTCACTGTGCATTGCTACCTTGCTTCTGTGAGAATTTAGGAAGCAGGTGAGAGGAGTCAAGTCAATATTAAATATGCATTCCCCCCGCCCTGTTTTTTTAAGTATGTGCAATCACTTTTAGATGATTGATTTTTTCCTTTTCCCATGTGGCAGTCCTTCCTGTGAATAGTCAACATTCCTAGCAAAATATTTGCTTGTTGAAAAAAACACGTAACAGATGTGTTTATACCAAAGAGCCTGTTGTATTGCTTACCATGTCCCCAATACTATGAGGAGGAGTTTTGTGATGCCGCTGGTGACCAGGAACTCACAGAAAGGTTTCTTAACCGGTGAAGAATATTAAGAAGGAACCAAAGCCTGTTGAGTCATTGGGCTTCTGAGGTTTCTTTTTAACAACTTCTGTATTCTTGGGGCCCTTCAAACTGTGAAATTGTCCTTGTACTCTCAGCTCCTGCACGGATCTGGGTCAAGAAGAGGGTACTGGGGATGGCAAAGTTCCTGCCCGTAAAAGATTTGGGGGAAGAAGGTTAACCCTAAGATGTGGATGTGTTCCATCTGAACTGAAGGTTATAGATTTGAGGGATACGTCTAGGACTGGTTCTTTGTAGAGATGGTGTCAAGGAGGTGCAGGATGGAGATGGGAGATTTCATGGGACCTGGTCAGCAAGCTCTGTACCAGGTTGAACACCGAGGAGCTGTCAAGGTATTTGGAATTTCTTCATTGGAAGGAGGAAGGGCTTTCAGGATGGGGCAGATAGTCAGAACAGCCTACCAGGAACATGTTGATGTTTTTCTACTTTCTTTTCATCATTATATTGAGGTCTCTTTTCAGCACTGTATTGGTCAAGATACCCAAGCAGTTTGTACAGTTTCTGTCACTAGTATTATACAGTTTTCTGTGTCAGCGTGGGTGATCTTTGTGTCTCTTTTTGCCAAACACATTCTCATTTTCTTGCTGAAAGGCAGATCTATGGAAGCTTTTTTTGTTCCTTATCTTTCCTCTACAAGGGATAAGTTTTGTTTTTGTAAGAAATGAGATGCAGGAGGGGGAAAAACCACAAAACACTCCACTCCTGCGCCCCCCCACCCCCCACCTTCAGTCTAGTAAGTGGATACCACTTAAGGTAGGAGTCTTCATGGGGAGAAGACAATAATACTCAGAGCTTATATTGTTATCATAGTCACCTTACTAGCAGTGTGTGGCTTTAAGAATTTTAGAGATCTTGAGTTTTAATTTGGCAAATTGGCATTTCAGATTTACCAAGATGAAAATGCATCTGTGTCTGCTGAATGCGTATGTGCTCAATGTGGCTTAGATTCTGTCTCTGGGGCTTAACATTGCTAGCCCTGACAGGATGAGGGAAGCCCCTTGAATAAAGTGAGCAGCTGGTCCAGGTCACAGAGGCCTCACCTCAGGCTTAAAAGGCTTAAGGTTTTAAGTCCTCTCAGAACTTGTATTTCCAGCTTCCCCACTTCAGGGGTGAGAGAGAAAGTGGGAAGGTGCAGCCACTCTAGGCTCATCAGGACACTTGATCACTCCAGAGTTGGTCAGTGCTCAGCTAAAACCCCAGCCCCAGGAATGAGAACACCATTTAAACAGTTCTGGCCATCCATCGTCCTCCACTGGAGGGGCTAGCTTGACTGCCCTTAGCCAGGCAAGTGCAGTAATGTGTGTTTTATTCAGCATTATTACGCAGAAACCCACTGGTTAGGATGGTTTGTTTTAGGATAGGAAATGAAATTGCTTCTCAGTGACAGGAATGACCCAAGCCTGCTTCCTATTTCGATTTTGTTTTAAACTGATGGATGGTGCAGCATGTCTACATGGTTGTTTGTTGCTAAACTTTATATAATGTGTGGTTTTGATTCAGCTTGAAAAATAATCTCACTACATGTAGCAGTACATTTATGTACATTATATGTAACGTTAGTATTTCTGCTTTGAATCCTTGAAATTGCAATGAAATTCCAACTTTATTAAAAATGTATTTGATATGGTAGTTATTGTGTGCGATTTAAACTTTTTTTGCTTTCTCCCTTTTCTGGTTGTGCGCTTCCTTTTACAGCAAGCCTCTAGAAACAGTTTCTGAGAATTACTGAGCTATGTTTGTAACGCAGATGTACTTAGGGAGTATGTAAAATAATCATTTTAACAAAAAAAATAGATATTTAAAATTTAATACTAACTACGGGAAAAGGGTCCATTGTGTAAAACATAGTTTATCTTTGGATTCAATGTTTGTCTTTGGTTTTACAAAGTAGCTTGTATTTTCAGTATTTTCTACATAATATGGTAAAATGTAGAGCAATTGCAATGCATCAATAAAATGGGTAAATTTTCTGATTCATGTGACTGGTTTTGACTTGGGTTACAAAGGGTGCAAAGAGGATCAACAATGGCATCTTTGGAGTGGCTGAATATGTTGCATCTGAAGACTGGTAGAATGTTAGAGACAAGTTCCTTCTTCATACAAATCTCCACAGCAGAAATGACTAGGGCCTGACAGGGGACATTTCCCCAGAATGGAGTGTCCAGGGCCCTAACTTAAGAGCATCTGGATCTAGCCCTTTGGAAAAGGCAGAAACTTCTGACTCTCATTAATGAAACTGCTTCCTAGCATGTTCCACCAAACATTTAAAGTACCAAAATGAAAATAAGAATTAACCACAAGATGATACTATTTTCCCCTCCTTTCAAGCTGTACTGTTAGAAGACTAGTTTTTGTCTGTTTTTTAGAGGAGAATTTCTGATCAGATTTCTCATGATTAAAATGAATAAAATTTCTCCTGATTTGTCTAGATTCATCACCGTGGGTCTCTGAATACATGCTATGTTCATTTGACTTCTTTTGATGTATGTGTTTCAAGACAAGTCTATCTTACAGTGGCCATTAATTCATTTGGGGCTCCTGCAGTCATAGTCGGAATATAGAAATGAGAAAACAGAAACGCCCTTTGGAGCCATAACCAAGAGAAATTATCAATAGTCTGTTCTCTCCCATTACTAGGGAAGTCAGAGTACATTTATTTTAATTTAGACTACAAACAAATTTCTCATATTTTTCCCCCTAAATGAGTGAAATTATTGTGAACTCACTGAACACTCCCTAGTTTTGGTAAGATAATATTCTAGGAGCTTTCAGGCAAAGGGGAATATAGAATGACTCTGCTGTCAGGCTGTCTTCCAGATAATCAAGAATTAATTTACTAATTTTTCAATGACCTGTTTTGGGTTTTTTTGTTTCTTTAGTTTTAATCTCAGTTACATTGTCTTTCTTAGGCTAAATCAAAGAGAGGCTCCTTAAGTAATTGGATAGTCTGTGGGGAAAGGTGCATTTTAATCATGAAAACCCTTGTAAATTCAGTCTGCTTGGCTTGCCTTGTGGAAAATTTTCCACTGGAGGTGAAGTCTAAGCCTTGGTTTTCCTGTTAATTCTGAGATGACACCGGGTGTTTAGCACAAGGTGGCGCCAGGGAGCTGTAGAGGAAGGTACTACAGACGTGAGCACTATGGCCTTTTTTTCCCATCTCTTCCCCTCAGACCTCATCTCCACTGCTTCCAACTTCCACCAAAGGCAGAAAACAATCCATGCTATTATTGCTGGGAAAGGAAGGGTAAATGAAGAATGTTTCTGAAGTCAGCGTCGGAAGCATTCTAAAGCAGAAATAAGAGTTTATTGAGTTTTCTCTGGGGTTTCTGCCTCCCCCTGCTAGCTCCTTTTCCTGGATGACTGCCCAGAAGGCCTTTGCCCTAGGTTTCCAGTCCCCGTCTCCTCTCCTGGGGAGCCTGCAGCCTAGGCAGGAAGTGGTTAAAGCTTCTGGCTGCTCTGCAATAGGGCCATCTGTGTTTGATCAATCCAGGCGGAAAGGAGGGGGCGGGGGCCTTAAAGAGACTGAAAGCATTCCAGAGTAGTGAGAGAGACCAGAGATGGAGGAGAGAAGGCACCGCCCCCACCCCGCCTCCAAAGCTAACCCGCCGGCTTGAGTGGAAGAGGCCGACCGCACACACGACTACACACTCTGGCCCTACTATTCCACTGCCATGGGGCCCCGCACTCCGCTCCAGATCTTGTTCCTTTTGTCATGGTTGGGACCCCTTCAAGGACAGCAGCACCACCTTGTGGAATATATGGAACGCCGATTAGCTGCCTTAGAGGTAAGTGACTCTTCTGGCCCAGCCCGGAAGGATTCCATATCTTCTAAGTTGATTCATCCAGTTTGTCAGGGACCTGGGGATGGATGACAAATTAGGCTCTGTAAGTACCTACAGAAAACTCCCATCTTTTAATAAGAGGAGTCTCAGAATTCCAAGTCTCCCTCTTTCCCCACATCCATAGAATGCAGTTCATGTGTGCTCAGACTTGTCCGACTCTTGAGACCCCATGAACTGGCTCCTCTGTCCATGGGATTCTTAAGAATACTGGAATGGGTTGCCATTTCCTCCTCCAGGGGATCTTCCAGACCCAGGGATTGAACCCCAGTCTTCTGCATCTCCTGCATTGCAGGCAAATTCTTTACCACTGAGCCACCAGGGAAGCCAGCATCCATAGTGCAGTTCTAAAGCAAACTGACCTCTGTGTTTCACCCCTGGGATTAAATGGGATAGGGGAACAGAGTGGAAGTGAGAGCTAGGACTGCCAGGATTTCAAAAGGAGCTGATGGTTCTATTAAAAGTTGGCTGTTCTCAAGAGAATCTGCAACTTTCTATTTAATGGCTTGGAGCCTGTAGCGTCCTAATTCCTAAGAGGGGGAATAGCATAATGGAGCAGAGATCCCTTCTCACCCTCATGCACTTAGACTGCCCTAGAGGCTCAGATGATTTGGTGGCACTGCTCACAGAGAGCAGGCCAGAGGATGCAGTCAGGATAGGGGCCTGCATGGGTCTTAGCCCGGCTCTTTGCACATTTAGCATCTTGAACATTTTGTTTCCTTTCTGTGGGGATTGTGGGGAATGCTGATGCCTGGCTGAGTTTGTGCCTTTTTCCATTCCTGACTCCCTGCTCGGGCCTCTTCCTGCCTGGGAGTTGTGACCCTGCAGCCCTCCTTCCTGCTGCCCCATCCCTTCAGGAACGGCTGGCCCAGTGCCAGGACCAGAGTAGTCGGCATGCTGCTGAACTGCGGGACTTCAAGAACAAGATGCTGCCGCTGTTGGAGGTGGCCGAGAAGGAACGGGAGGCACTCAGAACCGAAGCTGACACCATCTCCGGCAGAGTAGACCGTCTGGAGCGGGAGGTGGACTATCTGGAGACCCAGAATCCAGCCCTGCCATGTGTAGAGGTTGATGAGAAGGTGACCGGAGGCCCTGGAACCAAAGGCAAGGGCAGAAGAAATGAGAAGTATGATATGATAACAGGTAAGCAATCTGAAACAGACCCCTGTGTTCTTCCTTGAGTCTTTCCCTTTTTTCTCCTTATCCCAGTCTATTTGGCTCTATCTTCTGGAGTCTCTTTTAGGGAAATCTCTGTAATATCAGGTTCATTAAGGAGAGTTTCTGGGGACCCAGGCCTCTGGTGCCCTTTTTCCCAATCTTCCATAGAGTAGAGGCATCCACTGGGCAAATGCCTGCTCTTGTCCAAACTGCCCACCCAGGGAGGTTCCTGCAGTGAGCATCTAACTCTTGCTTGTATTTCCTTGTTCTGTGTTTTTCTCTTTTCCCATGAGACTGTGGCTACACGATCTCTCAGGTGAGATCAATGAAGATCCTGAAGCGGTTTGGTGGCCCAGCCGGTCTATGGACAAAGGATCCACTGGGCCCAGCAGAGAAGATCTACGTGTTAGATGGCACCCAGAATGACACAGCCTTTGTCTTCCCAAGACTGCGGGACTTCACCCTTGCCATGGCCGCCCGGAAGGCTTCCCGGGTCCGGGTGCCCTTCCCCTGGGTAGGCACGGGCCAGCTGGTATATGGTGGCTTTCTGTATTATGCCCGGAGGCCCCCCGGAGAGCCTGGAGGGGGCGGTGAGTTGCAGAACACTTTGCAGCTCATCAAGTTCCACCTGGCGAACCGGACAGTGGCGGACAGTTCAGTGTTCCCAGCAGAGGGTTTGATCCCCCCGTACGGGCTGACGGCAGACACGTACATAGACCTGGCTGCTGACGAGGAGGGCCTTTGGGCTGTCTATGCCACCCGGGAGGATGACAGGCACTTGTGTCTGGCCAAGTTAGACCCACAGACACTGGACACAGAACAGCAGTGGGATACCCCATGTCCCCGAGAGAATGCCGAGGCCGCCTTTGTCATCTGTGGGACCCTCTACGTCGTCTATAATACCCGCCCTGCCAGTCGTGCTCGCGTCCAGTGCTCCTTTGACGCCAGCGGCACCCTGACCCCTGAAAGGGCAGCACTCCCTTATTTCCCCCGCCGATATGGTGCCCATGCCAGCCTGCGCTATAACCCCCGTGAGCGCCAGCTCTACGCCTGGGATGATGGCTACCAGATTGTCTACAAGCTGGAGATGAGGAAGAAAGAGGAAGAAGTTTGAGGGAGCTGGTCTTATTTTTTTGAATTTCTTTCACCTCCATACATTTATATCCTAAGTTTCCTGCTCTTCATTCTCCAGATGTGGGCAAGTTGTGATTCAAATCTCATGTTTTTAATCCATGGAAGCTAAATTCTCCTGGCCCCATGCATTTCACATGGGACTCCAGATCTTAAGGAATCCTTTCCGAGCTAAAAGAAAGCCCCAAATGTTCACTCCTCTGCTGCCCCATGTAAACAAATTACAAGCCAGTGAAAGAAGACCCCGTTCCAGAGCTCTGACCTTTAAATACATGGGGGCAACCCCAATGATCAGGCAACAGAATGTTTCTGGCTTCAGTGGGAGTCAGGGGAGAGACGGTGAGGAGGAGACTTCTAGCTCTGCCCTCTCTCCCTTTCCCTTCAGTGCCCTAGAGAATGGGACTCCTTCTGTACTGCAGACTTTTGCATTAAAAGGAAAATCCACTGCTCCTCGCCTGTGTGTGTTTGGGGTAGCCCTTGCATCAGATTTCTCCCCGTGATCGTCCATTTTCTCCGCCACATAGCCACTCCTTAAGCCACATTAGGGCCTTGGATAGGCTCCCAGGTCAAGGCAGAGGGGCTTCTCTAGTTACAGACTTCATCGGGAGGCGCCTGGGGAGGCGGGGTATCTGCCACTTAGGGAGGTTGGGCAAAAGGCTTCCCTCCACACCCACCGTTGTCCACACCAGCCTTCCCAGAACCCCAAATGGCACTGTGCCTGTGGCCATGGGACTGGGGCCCAGGGGCAGAGCTTCCAATTCCAATTCTCTGAGGTTTTGAAGCAGAAAATGGATTTTAGTCACACTGCAGTCGAACGTGGGAACTAGAGCCCTGAATATACGCATGTGTTCAGTAAGAACTGTCTCACTTCTGAAGTGGACTCTGCGCCGCCCCTTACACTGAAGCCCGCTCCCATCTCTAGCATGGGGCTCACCCCCAGGGCCAGGTTGCTCAATTGCACTCTTGGTCTGCAGCACTCTGATTTTCCAGCTGCCACAGCGTCTGCGGTTTGGGTGAGGAGGAGGGGCAGTGACCACGTCCTTACCAGTTTCCCAACACATCCTTCTCTCCACCCACCTCGCCCCCACCTACCTACCTCAGTCCTGGACCTCGGGGAAGTCTGTCCAGAAGTCCTGGAAACTTAACCCTTTGCTGCCTAGCACCCTGGCCTCTGGTCGAGACATGCAGAAGACCATTGCGGGAAGGGAGAAGGGACAGGAGACGGAAACCTAGGTTTTGGAGTCCATTCTCTAGGCATCTGCTGAGCTCTGTACCAGGCCCCGTTCCAGCCTCATCCTCATGACCAACATTCAGGAGCAAGGCCCTCTGATGGACAAGATCCACTGCTTTGACAGTGAAATTGACCTCGGAGCAGCCCCTGGGGTCCTCCTGGTTATTAACCTCTTAGCAGGAGGGGAAAAGGACCTGGTCTTTCCCCCCCACTCCCCCGAGGATATCTCTCCCTCGCCCAGCCCCAACCCAAGGTAAGGTTGATCAGTCAGGGCTCTGTCATCCTCCTTTTGTTTTCTTGTCTCCCCAGGCGGAGCTGCTCTTGACGTAGGTTGGGGAGGCAGGGGAAAAGAAAGCCCTGAAGCACCTCACAAAGGCCCTATTGTGGGGAGCCCAGGACGGGTGGGGGCTCGCTCCCATTCAGTTCTCTGTAATGTGAGGCTGGCAGCAGTAATCACCACCTGTCAGCCCACAGAGGGGTCTGCCCACGGAACATCTGGTTCCGCAGCGCACGGTGCACGAGAGGCTGTGGAGGAGGAGGAGTTCCCGCAGGCCTGGAGACAAGGGGCCCGGGCTCCGAGGAGGGGGCGTGTACGCGGGGTGGGGCTGGGGAGGGGACGAGCTCGGCTCCTTAATGTGACACTCAGGGAAGGACCTGACCCTAGGCTGCTGGATCGAGGACCGGGCCCTGTCTGTAGAGGTATCTTGATACAGCACCAAACGGCAGAAGTGGCTTTTTGAAGACCCTGAGGAGTTAATAGCTCTGGGACTCTGTGTAAATGACATCAGTGTGAGGCTGCTGCTGCTGCTGCTAAGTCACTTCAGTCGTGTCTGACTCTGTGCGACCCCATAGACGGCAGCCCACCAGGCTCCCCCGTCCCTGGGATTCTCCAGGCAAGAACACTGGAGTGGGTTGCCATTTCTTTCTCCAGTGCATGAAAGTGAAAAGTGAAAGTGAAGTCTCTCAGTCGTGTCCGACTCTTGGTGACCCCTTGGACTGCAGCCTACCAGGCTCCTCTGTCCATGGGATTTTCCAGGCAAGAGTACTGGAGTGGGGTGCCATTACCTTCTCCATCAGTGTGAGGAGTGAGGACTAAGAACTGGTACTTCAACCTCACCATGTGTGTGCCTATCTTTATGTCATCTTTCTTTTCCCGGTTCCTCAATGAGGAAAAAAGTAGCTTTTTTATTTACTTTTTTTTTTTTTTTTCGCTTAAAATTTTTTTGGAAAAGTTCACTCAGACTTTTCTGAAAGGGCAGAAATCTTTGAGGTCTTGTCACTACTTTCTGCTTTTTTTTTTTTTTTCTTTTTGGCTCCTGTACAATAGCTAGTGCTATTTTGGAAGCCGTTTTAGAAGGTTAGTGGAACTGTGTGGGCCCATCCAATGAACTGTCCAAATTCATTAACGGAAATTAACTGCTGCTCAGAGACAGTACTTTGGTGGCTGAATCCTATCATCAGAAAACAGCTTCACAGCCCCTTCTCAGACCCTCCATTACATGTCACTTGACAGAAGCAGGTTATGACCTCTGGTTTGGATTGAACAAAAGACAGTGGGAAGCAGTGGCCCTAATGAGAGAAGGAGGGGCTAAGAGTTCATAGAGAAGTTCCACATCTGCCTCCAACCCCCAGCCTGAAGACAATAACCTCCAGGGATGGGGATGCAGGAATGGAGTCAAGAAGCAGGAGGTGCTGCTGCTGTGGGGACAGCTGTCTGCCAGATGTTTGGTCCAGGCGTGTCTCTGCATCACAAGCAAGGTTGAAGAGGTCCCCTTTACCCCTATTCTGCCCTCAAGAGTTCCCCACCCTCACTTCCCAGCTCTCCTCTTTATTCTCAATATCCTCTCCTCCCCAGTGCTGGCCTTTGTGTCTGCCCACGAGAGAAACCAACGTGTTCATATTGTCACTTTTTCATGGAGGAACCTGAGCCAGTGTTGTCTAAGTCCCAAATGGTGGGAAGGGAGAGGGCAGAGTTATAAGGAATGAAGTTGTTGATTCAGCTGTCAGTGCTTCCTCTGGGATCGGGCTCTGAGCTAAATAGGAACCAGAGTCCTTTCCCTTTTCCTCCTCCAGTCGCAAACTTTCTGGATTCTTCTCCTTGCATAGGGACTCTTCCCCAAGTTTCCTGGAAGCATCCCCTCCACCGATCCTTATTTCTCCATCTGCTTTATGTCAGAACATGCTCACCGTGAGAGCTGTGGAGACGGTCCTGGTGTGTCTCCCAGCCTGCAGGAGACGACTTTTAGCCTCAGCAGTGCCATCTGTGCTCTAGGAGGGCTCTTCCAGGCTTCAGCCAGAGGGCAGGAGCCATCCTTCCACCCTTAGCCCCTCTCTGCAGCTGCAGCCTCTCCTGTTGCTCTGCCCCTGCAGCCAGGATGCATCCTCCTCTGCTGCCCCAGCCACTAGGCCTGGTAAGCTCTCCTCTGCCTGCTCTTTAACTTCTGCTCTCACAATGCAGAGCTTAAAAGATTAAATCTTTATTTATGGATTTAATTATGCCATAGAAGAATTATAAATGTGGAAGCCAGTGTATTACTTTGCAGAGCAGAATGAGAAAGTAAAAACGAAGGCCTCTTGGCAGCCTCTCTCCAGAACATGGGTTCTGACAATATCTGCAGTTGGACACATCTCCAGAACACCCTGACATGACCTCCGGGTCATGACCTCCAGCCTTCCCAACTCCACCTTCTCTGAGAATGGACACCCTACCTCCTCATCCACAACTGTGTGGCCCAAGGGGAACAAATCAGATTGCCTCTCCTGAGGATTTAGAATTGTGATCAGAGATGTTAGGTCTGAGAGAGTGTCTGGAAGCATCTTTTCCCTGCCGTGGAGAGACAGTGAGAGCCAGATCACAGAGGGCAAAGGATGAGGAGACACCAGACAGAAGCAGAGGCAGGAGGGAGGGGGCAGCTGATGCGGACTGTGAGCAGTGATCTCAACCAGCCCTCCTGTGGTCACAATACCTCATTAGCCCTTGGGTTCTACAAAATGCCTGAATCCTTAAATACTCCCTTTTCTTGTTTGCTTTTCTTAATTTATTTTTTTGTTCAAGTTATATGAGTAGGTTTCCTACAACCCAAATCTGACTCCTCATCTTACCTTACCTTCCCACCAAAAACATCACCCCATCCCCTGAATTGTTGGGCACGTGGCCTTGAGGCCTTGACTCTTTAGTGTAGTGACTCCTGACCTTTTGACACCAGGGACCAGTTTTGTGGAAGACAATTTCTCCATGCACTGGTGTGGGAAAGATGGTTTCGAGATTGGAGCATGCAATCTAGATCCCTTGCATGAACAATTACAGTAGGATTTGTGCTCCTATGAGAATCTAATGCCTCCGCTGATCTGACAGGAGGCGGAGCTCAGGCAGTAAAGGGAGTGATGGGGAAGAGCTGTAAGTACAGATGAAACTTCCATCGCTCACCGCCCACTTCCTGTTGTGTGGCCTGCTTCCTAATAGGCGTGGGGCCTGCTAGAGGGGTTGAGGACCCCTGCTTTAGAAATGTTCCTCCCTGCCTGGGACCTAGAGGACTCACTAGAATAATGAAGAATCTGTGCAGGCCTGTCCTGAATCATTGTACCACGACTGGCTCACACCATTTGTCCTTCTTGACACCTCAGAGATGGCGACTCAGTTACGCTCCCCTGTACCAGCCCCTCCTGGTGTGTTGCTTCTTTATCCATCGTAGCTTGTAACACTATTCTCTGCAGCAGCCTGATGCTCCTTTAGGGTCTGGCAAGCTTGGAGTCAGAACGATCCTTGGGTCGGCATCTGGCTGTGCTCTGATGCTTTGAACAAGTTGCTTAATACCTTATCTATGAGATAATAATATCTGCCCAAGAGGATTGTTGCAATGAGGATTAGAGACGATATATGCCGACTCTTTATCAGAATGTAGCTCTCAAGCCCCACTTCCACTGGGAGGCTTTTCTGGCTGTTTCCAATCTCCCTTGGTCCCCCCACCCTCCAGCAGGGCCAGGGTCTTTTCCCTCTGGGCCCTGACTTACCCTGTGCGCATCCCAGGTGGAGCCCGTACCATCATGTGTTGTGTCTTGCTATTCTTTGAGTCCCCAGGGCCTCACCCAGACCCTGGCTCAGAGACGGGGCTCAATAAATACTGTATTTGTGGTCCCCCGGGAGACTGTGAACCCTTGGAACTCTGGGCAGATTTGTCCCCTAACTCAGTTCAGCAAGAAGTAAACGTTTTTGGTGACATTTTTCAATTCAGTTGGACAAAGACAAGCTACAGATAAAAACAGAATGCAGTCTCTTTTCAACTGCGGGACATGCTGGCCTTCTCACAGTGACAATTTCTAGCTCCTACATCTACGGAGAATGTCTCAAAGGAGGCTAAGCCCTGTGGCCCCAGGGGAGGAAGGCAATAAAACTACAGAAGGCAGTGGGGAGACCTTTGTTGTTCAGCATCTGGTTCACAGCAGGGATCATGGAGCAGTTAAGCCCATTCCCTCCCCAGCCCTGCCATTTCCTATCATTTCTCTTTGAGCCTGGGTTTCCTATTAACTTCTCTTTACTATTTTCCTATTTCCTATTATTTCTCTTCGAGCCTGGGTTTCTTCATCTATAGAATGCGGATAATACCAATTCCACGTATTGCTGTGAGAACGAAGTGAGGTAATCCTTGTAAAGCAGCAAACCAGTGCCTGGCACATAATAGGTGCTCAATAAGCATTGTTATCGTTATCAACATCATCTTGGTTGCAGGAGTCTTCTCAGATTAAGAAAGGCTCATGCTTTTTATCTCCTCGGACTTTACAACAATTCCATGAGACAGGCAATTCTCAGGAACCTGAGGAATATAAGAGATTTAATGATTGGTCTAAGATTGCATCATCATGAGTGTCGTGGGGCCAGAACACAGTCTTAGAGGCTATGTGGAGGAGCTGGAAGAGCTAGAGCTCTGAACACAAGCTGAGTTCAAATCTTTGCTCAGGTGCAGCACGCCCCCGCAGTCCCATGGATCTGTCTCGTGCTTGGATGAAAAAGACCCAGGGAGGCTCCTTGCTCCAGCCTCTGACCACCCTCCAACTTTTTTTCCACTCGCACCCTTTGGAATCAGCCACTCAGTTGTCCTCCATCAGCCAACACCATTTTGGTTTTTTTTTTTTTTTACTTTTTTTAAAAAATTATTTTTAATTGGAGGATAATTGCCTTACATATTGTATTGGTTTCTGCCATACATCAACAAGAATCAGCCATAGGTGTACCTATGTCCCCTCCCTCTTGAACCTTCCTTCCGCCTTCCATCCCTTCCCCGAGGTTGCCACAGAGCACCGGTGCTGACTCCTTGCATCACACAGCAAATTCCCCTAGCTATCTATTTCACATGTGGTCATGTGTATGTTTCCATGCGACTCCCTCAATCCGTCCCACCCTCTCCTTCCCCTGCTGTGCCCACAGGTCTGTTCTCTGTGTCTGCGTCTCCGCTGCTGCCCTGCAAATAGGCTCATCAGTACCATCTTTCTAGATTCCAGTCTTATGTGTTAATATACGATATTTAGCCAACATCATTTTTTGAGCTTAACTCCTTATTACTGATCAACCATGAACTAATGTGAAGAACTGACTCTATGGACGTGAGTTTGAGCAAGCTCCGGGAGATGGTGAAGGACAGGGAAGCTTGGTGTGCTGCAGTCCATGGGGTCGCAAAGAGTCAGACACAACTGAGTGACTGAACCGAACTGAACTGACGAACTCCCAGATTTGTCAAAATTATTCCACTGAGGTGGAGCCTGCCATCAACCACCTGGTCAGCATGTCTGCCGGCCTCCTACATCTACCTCTCTCTGGGCTTCTATTCCCACTGAGATGATGTGGCTCTGGAGGGCCTGGGCCACTTTTTTTTTACAAATTGGCTAAGGAGAAGTGAGAGGGTGCCAAAGGTCTCTTGAAAACGCAAAAGCAGCGGGGTGGCATCACGCCCTCCTCAGGATGGGCAGAAGCCGTCTCAAGATGAGTGGTGGAAAGCCCGGAACACCCTGGGAGCCACCCTGCTCATACAGAAGAACCCAAACCTGGCCATATTGGGTCTGCATGGCCTGGGGTCTGCCCGCGCAGACCCCCACCTCTGTAACTTCCTGGGGAGCCAGTTCCTAGGTGAGGAGGTGCAACTTGAAACTCTTCCGAAGATGGGTGACCACCTGACCAACCCCACAGGCTGGCTGGTCCCCATGCTGGGCTGGGTGGATATATCTTCCAAAGGCTCACCCTTAAGCACGGCGAGGAGCCTCAGGGACCCAGCGGCCTTTCAGGAGCCCCCCTAATAGGGCTTCTGTCTGAAGCCCCTCTCTGCAACCACTAGGCAGGTTTTAAACCACCCTGGGTCCCTCTCCCAACCCTTGGACTAAATAGAAACAATAAAGCTTTTTGCCACCAAGGGGAAAACAAAAATCCTTGCTCAGCCACTCACTGGCTGTATGATCCTGGGCAAATCAATTCTCCGAGGTCAGTGAGTCTTACCCACTCACAGACGTGTTGTGAGAGGTAGACGGACTACTGTGTATGAAATATCTAGCAGAATATCCAGGAAAATAAAGGAGCTCACTGCATGCTTGTCCCCAGGGCTGTGACTTGCAGTCTCATATCAGACAGTATGCAGCTGCCATCCCTGTGTGGTGATCAGCCATCTGTCTCAATCCACTGGTTCTCTGGCTGCCTTCGCTCTCCACTTGTACACTGTCTATGGGAAGAGAGAGCCCTTGTTCCCCACCATAATCGGTACATGATCAACAACAGCAGGGTTGACAGGTGTCCTGTGCCAGCAGTGGGGGAAGAAAGCAGGCTGTGGGGAAGCACCTCCACCCTTTCTCTGCACCTGAACCAACCCCACCAGCAATGATGTGTGTGTGGGTAGGTCTTAGTTTTCTTTTCTTTTTTAAAAAATACAGTGCTCCCAAGCTGCCTTTTCCCTTCTACCACGTTTTCTCCCTTGGAGATATTTCAGTTGTTCAGCATGTGTCCCTAGTAGCCATCACTGTTGACTTTTTTGGATTTATTTGCTGTTGGTTTTGACAGATCCTTCAATGCACTTTGGTTGCACTTCGTCTTACAGATACTTATTACTGTCCAATCGCACATGATTTTTGTTTTGTGGTTGCTGAATATTATAAATATTGTAAATCCAGGCAGCTGTGAAATGCATGAGCTGTTTTCCATCTATTCTGCCTGTCTTTTGGGATGAAGGAAGACAGTGTGGAGAGAGCACAGGGAAGGGAGAAAGACCTTTCCATCTCAGTGTGACGGGTTCGTGTGGCTGAGTGTCCAGGCTTTGCTCCTCATCCACTGTGTGACCTTGAGTCAGATGCTAACCTCCTTGAATCTCAGTGCTCATTTGCAAAATAGGATTATGTTATCTGGATTACCATCTCATAGGACTGTTGAGGTTCAAGTCCTAATGCATAAAGCTTTTAGGATCTCCAGGAAGGAATCTTAGGAATCATTGAGTTTAGCTCTCTCCTTTTACACTGGAGGAAATTGCAGTCCAGAGAGCCTTTTGAGGGCAGGGACCGTGTCATATTCATCTTGCTATGCTGGGGATCCAGGCAGAGTCAGGCGCACATGAGGTGTCTGATAAATACTTTGAAAATGAGTTGAGTGATCAGCTCGCAGTGACATATCTATGATTTAACCTCTTGGTGACTCAGGGTTATCAACATCAATTACTGCATGGTGTTGCTTTGCCCTGATGCCTTCAGAACCAATTATGCTGTGTACAGTGCGGCTATGATGCTTTTCTTCTTCATGCTTCTTCTCTCTGCTCCTTCACTGTCACCTATCAGTTCTCCCTGTAGCCTTTGGGGCCACTCTGAGAAATCTCCATCACTGTTTCTAATTGGCTGTCCACTTAGGCTTGGATGGAACAAGAGTTAAAAGGCTCTGAAAGATTTCAAGTTGGCAATCATGCCAGGTACTTTTATTGGCATCACAAGGAATGTGGCAGAGTATTCTACAGACCGGAAGCATAACCTATTTTAATCTGGAAGAGGCTTAATGTCATCTGGTTTAGGACCCTCAAGTCATGCAAGTATTTTCTAACTCACCATGCCCTTCCAGTGCCTTCCAGCATGATGTGATCAGTTTACTCAGTGATTTGTGAAGCAGGTATATGGTTTATGCTGGCAGTGACTGAGGATTCAATGTTCTACCCCTGGAATATCTGCCTGATGACCTGGATTCTTAAGCATTTTTCCCTCTCAGCAGAGGGGGAAGTAAACGCACACAGCTGTGGATTTCTCCTCTCATTCCTGACTATGACCTACAAATTCCCTTCTCTTTCTCTCTCCGTCCTTTCCAACCCTCCTTAGTCCAGACTGAGGTGAAATATTTTTTACTGCTGTATATTGTTTAGATATCTAAGGGAAGGTTTAATGATGTAAGCTAGAAACATTAGCTTAATAAGTAGGTAAGGGAAACGTTAGTTTTATCAGTGGGTTTTTTGTTTGTTTGTTTTGGTCTTTGGCTGTCACTTGTGGCTTGCAGACTTTGTTCCCCAGCCAGGGGTTGAACTTGGATTCACAGCAGTGAAGGCGCAGAGTCCTAACCACTGGACGGCCAGGGAAGTCTTTATCACTGGATTTTAAATTGAGGTAGAAGTAATCTTATTTAAACTGGGCTTTAGTATTCATTTGAAAGCCTGTAAATTGCAGACAAATTATCAGCCACAAATTGGGATTTATGATCTGTGGGTTTTTAATGAGGACAAGGGAGGCAGCTCAACACTCTTACTGATTCATGGTCTGAAAAAGATCAGCATGGCTTACCATTTCCCTGAGGACGGGACAGTGGCAGGGCCCAGAGCAGACATCTGAAATTCAAGTTGTAGTTCAGCTCTATTCTGCCTGCATAATCTCAGTTTCCTCACCTGTAAGGTAACAACAATATTCGTATTTCCCTCACAGGGGCAGTGTGATGACTAAAATGAGATAACACATGTGAAAGTGTTTTGTAAATCACAGAGCCACACACAGGCCTGCTGCTCAGATCACTCCATTAAGATTTATCGTAGAGTGTTTCGTGACTGTGCTAGGAATGGGACAAGCCAAGGAACCTGTCTGGCAAGAAGGATAAAGGGGATGTTGTACAAATAAAAAAAGACATCATTAGGAGAGTTGATTATTACAAATGAAAGGAACTTGTAATAGGTATCTCAGACTCTCAAAGGGGATATGATTTCTACGGAACTTGGACCCTGTTATGAGATTGAACCACTGTGAGCGGTCATCAGAAGGCAGAAAACGCAGTCATAGATGGTGTTCAGGCTGCAAGTCAGAACACCACGCAGTGTAGAGCGAAGCCCAATGCCTAGTTATAGGGCGCGCATGCTCAGTTGCATCCGACTTTGCAACCCATAGACTGTAGCCACCCCTCTGTCCATGGGATTTCCCACACAAGAATACTGGAGTGGGTTGCCATTTTCTCCTCCAAGGGATCTTCCCAGGCCTGGGATAGAACCTACATCTCCTGTGGCTTCCACATTGGCGGGTGGATTCTTTACTACTGAGCCACCTGGGAAGTCCGCCTAGTTATACAGCGGGAAGCACATCTGGAGGTGAGACACACAGCTGCGTTAGGGAAGGTCACTGAGAGACTCTCAAGTCTGAATGGAGCTTGTGCGAAAAGCAGCACCTGTGGGAACACCCCAATGTCAAAGCCAGCTTGGACAGGCAATTGATTAATGAAAACTGTAATGGATATTGGTGAAGTATATACTACGTGCCTCCTCACAGTTGGACTTCCCTGGTGGCTCAGACGCTAAAGCCTCTGTCTACAAGGCGGGAGACCCAGGTTCGAGCCCTGGGTTGGGAAGATCCCCTGGAGAAGGAAACGGCAACCCACCCCAGTACTATTGCCTGGAAAATCCCATGGACAGAGGAGTCTGGCAGGCTACAGTCTATGGGGTCACAAAAAGTCGGACACGACTAAGCGACTTCACTTCCTCACAACAGTCAATGTCCACAGACGTGGACATGTCTTCACAGTTTGTGGACTTGTGGTTTAAAGACATGAGTAAATAGAAACCACATTGCAGTGTGGTCAGACTTGTGCAACAAGAGGACTTTGTTCATGGTATGGGGGGTGTGTCAACTTCTAGAGGGTCGTCAGCCTGGCTGGAGGGAGGACCCCTCCGCACACCACTCTCATCATCACTCAGCTGGGCCTCTGCAGGGGTCTCCCAACTGAGCTGCCCCAGAGTCTCTCCTGGCTCCAGTACCTGTGTCATGGTGTCTTGCTGTATGTCACTGCTTGTTAATGGACCCATCTTCCCAGACTAGACTGACTTCCTCTTTATAGCGGTGGTAGCTACTCCTCAGGCTTCATGGATGTTTGAGAAGAACAGGGAGAGGGAAGGGCACAAAGGGAGGAAGGAGGGTCCTCATGGTCCAGGGCTGTCCTCTCCTTCCAAACTTGTTCACAACAAGTGGAATGGCAACCCACTCCAGTATTCTTGCCTGAAGAACCAACCGCATGGACAGAGGCGCATGGCGGGCTACACAGCTACTCTTTGCTTCACACAGTTGCAAAGAGTCAGACACGATGGAGCACACACCAGCACACAAGCTCTCCTGAAGGAGCAGCTTCCCTCATGAGACAGCCAGCAGCCAGAACCCTAGCCAGTTCTTTTTTTGCACAGTTTTCCTTATAAGTCTCCTAGGAACAGGACCTGTTGCCAGTTGTGCATCCCCTGGAGCAAGTCTCACTGGATGCCCCCCCCCTACCTCCTAGGAATTCATCTTCGCCTTGGGCTGCAGCCTCTGTAGAGCACTTACCTCCAGGCCTGCCACCCACAGAAATAATAAACAGCAGCACTGTTTACAGAGCCTTTGGCACCCACCCTACACAGCACAAATGCAGTGGTTTTAAGCCTCAAAACAGTGATTCCCAACACATTTAATGAGAGCCAGACTTTGCGCTGGGGGCTAAGAAGACGTGATGACTTCCAGGCCTCAGAAACTGACTACTCAGTTGGGATGGGGGAATGGGGAGGCGGCCAAGGGTAGAATGATAAGATAGGCATGGATTTCCCTCTGCCTGTGGCTGGATAGTTTAGGATAAGTGATGTTAGAGAGCAGTGCTTCATGAGAATTCCAAGGAGGGAGTGGTCTGTACTCCAGAAGGGGGATTTGAAGAGGTGCCATCAAGTGGTAGTGTTTGAGGTGGCCTCAGAGGAAGGGCTGGACTGAAAGGGTGCCCCAGGAGAGGACACTGGCAGGAGCCCAGGTGTGGAGATGGTCAGGTGCAAGTATAGTCAGGAAAGAGCTACTAGGTGAGTTTTATGAGAATATAAATTGCCTCTAAGGGTGTACAATGAAATAAAAGCCCAAAACTCTCGATCAGGCCATATTGCTAAGGGAGTTCTTTTTGAGTTGAGCTAACCAACAAAGGTCCACCTAGTCGAAGCTATGGTTTTTCCTGTGGTCATGTATGGATGTGAGAGTTGGACTATAAAGAAGGCTGAGTGCTGAAGAATTGATGCTTTTGAACTGTGGTGTTGGAGAAGACTCTTGAGAGTTCCTTGGACTGCAAGGAGATCCAACCAGTCCATCCTAAAGGAAATCAGTCCTGAATATTCATTAGAAGGACTGATGCTGAAGCTGAAACTCCAATACTTTGGTCACCTGATGTGAAGAAGTGACTCATTGGAAAGACCCCGATGCTCGGAAAGATTGAAGGTGGGAGGAGAATGGGACAACAGAGGATGAGATGGTTGGATGGCATCACCAACGTGATGGACATGAGTTTGAGTAGGCTCCGGGAATTGATGATGGACAGGGAAGCCTGGTGTGCTGCAATCCATGACGTCGCAGAGTCAGACACAACTGAGCGACTGAACTAACGAACTAAGCATGTTGAGGGGATTCCCAGATGGCGCCAATGGTAAAAAGCCCACCTGCCAACGTAGGAAATATGAGACACCGGTTCAGTCCCTGGGTGGGGAAGACCCCCTGTAGGAGGAAATGGCGCCCCACTCCAGCGTTCTTGCCTGGAGAATCCCATGGACAGAGGAGCCTGGCGGGCTATGGTCCATAGGTTTATAATGGGTTGGACACAACTGAAGCGGCTTTGCATGCGTGGGAGAATGAAGAGGAGCCAGTGGAGGAAAGAGACTGCGTAGAACTAGGGAAAGTCCTCATTTCTAAATCTGAGAGGAGGAAGGACCAAGAAGGAGGAGGCAGCCGGGACCCCCAAACATTCAGAGAGGCCAGAAAGGTGAGGGAAGCAGCTGGAGGGCGTTTGCTGAGAAGTGCGAGTTAGGGAGGGAAGGGGAGGCAGTGCAACAAGGCTGCTCACTGAAGAAACTGGGTGTTCGACAGGCAGGTGTGCTGGGCAGGAGGTGGAGAGAAAGAGAAGCAGGGTTGAGGGAAGTTTTGTTTAAATATTTTATATTAAGAAATATTGATATTTTAAATGTACAGAAAATAATGTAATTGGCAACCGTGAATCACCACTCAGACTTAAAATGTTCACATTTCTGATGCTTGCTGTAGATCTTTCTTTCTTGAAAGAAAAAAAAAGACATATAAGCTTACAGATTCAGTTAAAGATCTTCCCCACCCTCACCTCCCTTCTCTCCTCACAGGTCATTCAGTTCAGTTCAGTTGCTCAGTCGTGTCCGACTCTGCGACCCCATGAATCGCAGCATACCAGGCCTCCCTGTCCATCACCATCTCCCGGAGTTCACTCAGACTCGCGTCCATCGAGTCAGTGATGCCATCCAGCCATCTCATCCTCTCTCGTCCCCTTCTTCTCCTGCTCCCAATCCCTTCCAGCATCAGAGTCTTTTCCAATGAGTCAACTCTTCGCATGAGGTGGCCAAAGTACTGGAGTTTCAGCTTTAGCATCATTCCTTCCAAAGAAATCTCAGGGTTGATCTCCTTCTCCTTCACAGGTCATTACTATCCTTAAATCAGTATCATCCCCTTGTGTTTAAAACAATATGTTTATTGCACATATCTGTACCAAGTCAGCTTGTAGAATTATTTTGTATGTTTTAAAATTCACATAAAAAGTATCTTCTATAAATGTTATTGTTGTTCCATTGCTCAGTCATGTTCGACTCTGAGACCCCACGCACTGTAGCCCACCAGGCGCCTCTGTCCATGGGATTTCCCAGGCAAGAATACTGGAGTGGGTTGCCATTTCCTCCTCCAGAGGGGATCTTCCCCACCGAGGGATTGAAGCCAGGTCTCCTGCATTGGCAGGTAGATTCTTTACTGCTAAGCCACCAGGGCAGTGCCTTCTATTAAGTACATGTATGCAATCTTTTTAAGCTCCAGCATTATTTTGGAGGTTGCCCAGAATGGTCACAGAGCTCCGGCTCCTTCATTTTCACTCCCGCTCTATTCTTGCGCCCGTCTCTCCCCTCCTGCCGGCTGTTCCCACTTCTCACTGTTACACACACAGTGCAGAGCATCCTGGTTCAGGCATCCCTGTGTCCATGTGGGAGGGTCCTGGACAGACCCCAGAAGCGGGGGAAGCCATGCATCATGGTGCATCTGTCTGGGGCTTCACAGGGCACTGGGACTTCCCAAAGGGGGGTGCTGCTCCATTCCTGTTTCTACTCAGTGTTTGTTTCCAGAAGGGGAAAGGCTGGCATCTGGGCAGAGGTTGATGGTCAGTGTGATGGAGAGAGGGAACCAGCCCACACAGGATGAGGACAGGTGTGTGCGTAGGAGGCTTCTTGCAGAAGAGCAAAGGGATGAGACACCGAGTGACATGGAGAAAGTTGACCTTAGGAAGAATCAGCTGTTGGGAAGGTGAGGGCTGGGAATCAGCTCTAAGTCTGAGAAGGAAAATTAGGGGAACAGCCAACAGCAAAGGGAATTTGGCACAAAGGCAGCAAGAGATGGCGGAGATAGGGCTGAGAAGTGAGGGCCAGGGGAACTTGCCAGGGGTCCACAGCAACTCGCCTCATAGCCAGCCTCCCCTCCGCCTCCTGAACAGTCTTGGTCAACTGGTAACAGCTAACAGCTCCTCGCTTTTTTTGAGGCTTTACAATGTGTCCTTGATAGGCATCTTCCCATTTCACAATCACCTTCGATAGCATGACAGGCTACAAACAAAAAGACTTCAGGCTTTTAGTTGCTATAAGGTTTATGTTAGTAGGTACTGTGTGTCGTGTGACTGCCCCTGAAGATGAGACATCTCAGGCCAAATGAGAAGCACAGCGTTAGTGGGGCGGTGGGGGGCGGGGGGTAGGGGGCTGCGGGAGTCAGTCTGGTCACTCTGCTGGGTCAGGTCTGAGAAGGAGTGTTCTTTTCTGCCCTAGGTGAAATGGCGAATTAGATCTGCTACTATTTATTAGGCATCTACTGGGCGCTAGGCTCCTGTGAGATGCTTTGCATGCCTTCTTTTTAATCCCAACAACAGTCCTGAAAAGTTGATGTTATTATCTCTATTCTACAAGCAAGAAATTTGAGCTTCCAGAGGCTGTCACAAGGCAAGGTCACTGGGATCTGGTATTGTTAATATCCACCGAAGAAAAGACCTGTGGGAAGTAAGAGCCCTGTCTTCAAATATGAGAAAGGTCATCATAACAGTTTCATCTGGCCTGTAAGTGTAAAGTAAGGCTCTTAGTAGGGATAAGTTACACAAAGAGAGGGAGTTCCATTTAACAAAAGGAAGAATGGTCAGCCCTTGCTAGAATGCTTTGTTACCTTTGGTGGTAGTGAGCTCCCTATTCCTGGAGGTATTCGAGCAAAGGCTGGGTGAAAGTTGGGTGGGGCTTCACAGAGGAAGGCAAGTGTTAGAGGAGTGGAATAGATGCCCCTCAGAATATTTTCCAACATTCAAATTTTGTTAAAGTTTTTAGCAAGATAAAAAAGAGGGAAGTCAAGAGAGAAGAGTTCAAAGGCGTTGGAATGGCTGGCCATGGGGCAATGGCTGGCAGAGCTCCGCATGCTACACCTTGGAAAATGCGCGCCGCTCTTCTGGCTACTAGGGTGAGGGGTTGAACCTGGGTCCTGCCCCACCCACCCGGACTCGGCCTCAGGTGAAGTCTCCTGGAGAAGTTGGAGGAAGAAGTTTGGTGTGTACATTTGTGCCTCAGCGACTCCCAATCCATTTTCACAAGCTCTGGTTTAGGCAGGTGTCTGGCTGTGGTTTGAATCCGACTTGTTTGCATTTCTGCAGCAGGCGGCCTCTGTGACTGGCTGCAGAGGGAGAGATTTGCTTTGCACATAATTTAATCCAAGGGTTAGTTACTGAGTTTGCTCCTCCCCAGACAAGGGGAATCAACACACTTTCCCCCAACCTTGCCTTCGTTTGGTCATTAGCAGGGATGCTGCTCTATGAGCCTTGTTAGATTCATAGGATCACAACTCAGAGGTGATTTACTGTAACTCCTAATATTAAAAACCTCCGAATGAGACATGTGGAATGAATAATGCTCTGTAGTGAATTCGTTAATGAATTTCCTCTCTGCTTGCAAAATAAAGGGATTGGCCAAAAAAAACGGAGGGGGGACTGGGAGCAGAAAAAGACCATGAAACTGTGCCAATTGGGTTCTTGATGATTCTGGAGAGAAAACAATCAGAAATTGCTTTAAAAAAAAATCCACATTCTATTCTCAGTAGGGACAGTCATTAATTTCAGGGTAGAAGATGGCTTGGCATCTTTCTGTTATCCTTAGAATAAATAAGCAGTTACCTTCAAAAAAAAAAAAAGGTGAGGGAGGTTATGATCCAGGGTTTAAGTCATCTTGGCTGGTTTCTGATTTGCACGTAGATGGTGAAGTTTGCCTTTGTTTCAGAGGTTGATTGCTGGGAAGGGGAATTCATGAAGAATGAAAACCTGTTCAGCAACAAGCGAGGAGGCAGTGGGGCCTCTGAGCAGTTCCTCCGAGCTCACTGCTGGTCTGCGCACCCTCACCTGTTGGGCCACAGTGTTCTGCTCGAGGCCAATGAACAGAATCAGCTTCCTGGGCGTGTGATGCCTGCACAGGGGTCACAAAGGACCCCACACTTAGAAGGGTCCCACACCTGGTTTAATGCTCTGCTCTTGCTGTCTTGCGGTTCGTAATTTTTGAAAGAGAAGCCCCTTTGCTTTCATTGTGCACTGGGTCCTGAAGTTATGTAGCTAGACCCACCAGCCGGTGATTCTTTCACTGACCTATCACTTGTTCTGTCATCTGCCCTTTCCAGCTCTAGTTTTTCTCAGAAGACCAACCAGTAAGATGTTTGCTCCACAAATACGTGTATTGGGTAAAAGTACGTATCTGTGTTTTAAAAAGATGGACAATTAATTGCTTTTTACACTCTGACTGAAATATAAGACATGTTTACTGTGGAAAAAATGATGAGTACAAAGAAACCATCCATATACCCACCACACAACAACATAACTTTCTAGTCCTCTTTTGTACATATTTTTGCTTTCCTCTATCTTTGTGTCATTGGCAATATGCAGAAATAATGTATTGGAAAATGCTTCTAAACAATTCCCAATGTAGCCTGGGCTTTCCCCTATATTTTTTCCCCTCAGATTTTATGATACTCTATTGTATAAGGATACCATCGTCTACTCAGTCTCCTTACTGTTGGGTCATTTTGTGTTTATTATAAATAACACTCCAAAGAGAACACTCATGGATATAAACAAAACATTATTTTCTTGGGATAGTTCCTAGAAATCGGACTTAGTAAGACCTTTGGCGCACATCGTTGCCAAATTGGCCTCTGGAAAAGGGTTCCAACTTCCAGTGGGGAAGGGAGGAGGGAGGAGGTTGAAGAAGGGCTAAGACAGTGATGGAAGGCAAGGGAGCTCTGCTGGGGCCTTTGGGCTCTGGGTCAGCAGCTGAGTTTCTTTTCCAAGTTCAGATCCTGGTCTACACTACAAAGATCTGGAACAGAGCTGGTTTTCCTCTCATCTACAGCTCTTCCAGGAGACAACTAAGGATTGGACAGCTGGGGAAAGAGGGCTCCCAGGAGCTGTGTCACATTCGATGGCTGTAGGGAAAGGACACTGTCTGCCCCTGCAGGGCTGCTATGCTGTGCTAAGTTGCTTCAGTCATGTCCGACTCTTTGCGACCCCATGGCCTGTAGTCCACCAGGCTCCTCTGTCCATGGGATTCTCCAGGCAAGAATACAGGAGTGGGTTGCCATGCCCTCCTCCAGGGGATCTTTCCAACCCAGGGATCGAACCCATGTCTCTTACATCGCCTGCATTGGCAGGCAGGCTCTTTACCACTACCACCACCTGGGAAGCCCGCAGAGATGCCACTGGGAATGTTTAAGTGTGCTCAGCTTAGCTGCACATCTGCACTCCTTCTGAAGTCTCCTGAGTGGAGGAAAATAACATCCCCAGCTCGATAGCCTCTTCCAGTGTGAAAAGAGCATGGAGAGGCCACTGCCCTCTGCAGATTCATTCTGAATGTAAATGATCTCTGTTTGCAGTTGCTGAAGGAGTCGGCCTGTGGCTGCCTGGGTCATTTAGATGTTTCTTTCGGTCTTGGGGAGGGGGAATAATATGTGATTGGTCTGTTTACTGTGGAGGCCAAGGCCTGTCTGACTGTGGGAGAAACTGCCATACGATGCTAGGGTCGGGGAGGGGGCTCTCACGATCTCGGAGAACCTCTAGATGTTTCCGCTCTGGGTCAGTGGCCAGGGTCACTGCCAGAAACTGACTTCTGCCAGGTGAGAGGAGAGGGGAGGCGTGTGTTCTCGGAGGCCTGGGGTTGAGAAGTGATCTTTAGAGACAAGCAATGAAGCAGACCCCAAAGGCGCCTTGGCTGCGGCAGGGTATGGGGCCAGGAAGAAGCAGGGGTCTGGCTTCATGTGAAGTTGCCCTGGTTCTTCTTTGCTTGGATGACCCTCTGTTAGCTTGGTGATTTTTCCCACTGCTACAGATAAAAATTTCTGAGTTACAACATTATCCCACAACTTCTTTCTGCCTCTGCCCACAGTTGATCTCCCCTTAGCCTTGTGCAAGGCGCTGCTGGTTCTGGGGCTCTGGTGGGAGGTTCCTCACTCCTACCAGCTGGCTGTACACCAAGCTAGAGTCTCCAGGGACAAACCACCAGCTTTTTGACTCCTCCTCCCTAGCGTCCCCCTCCCCACCATGGGAAGAACAAAGGACTCCCAACCGCCCCTCCCCGTACCCCTTCCCTCGCCCACTGCCTCCGCCAGCCACCCCTCTGCCTTTGGGCCTTTGGTTCTGTCCCAAGTCCACTTAGTAAACAAAAAGGCCTGTGGACACAAGCCTGAGCTTCCGCAAGTTCTTTAACAATTGCTTGAATTTTGACTTTTCAGTCTTATGGTAAGTTTTACAAAATTACTAACACCTTTTATAAAGACACAATTTATAGATATTTTTAAGTCACTGTCTTTGCACTTCTGTTCTAAGGGAGCCTATGAAAAATGTCCCCTTTGAAAGGGGCTGAAAGGGTTGAGGGGAGGACGAGGGGCTTCCTGGTGGTCCAGAGGTTAAGACTCTGCACTTCCACTGTAGAGGATTTGGGTTTGATCTCTGGTTGGGGAACTCAGATTCCCATGTACCTCACAGCACAGTTCAGTTCAGTTCAGTGGCTCAGTCGTGTCCGACTCCTTGTGACCCCATGAATCGCAGCACGCCAGGCCTCCCTGTCTATCACCAACTCCCGGAGTTCACTCAGACTCACGTCCATTGAGTCAGTGATGCCATCCAGCCATCTCATCCTCTGTCGTCCCCTCCTCCTCCTGCCCCCAATCCCTCCCAGCATCACAGTCTTTTCCAATGAGTCAACTCTTTCCATGAGGTGGCCAGAGTACTGGAGTTTCAGCTTTAGCATCATTCCTCCCAAAGAAATCCCAGGGCTGATCTCCTTCAGAATGGACTGGTTGGAACTCCTTGCAGTCCAAGGGACTCTCAAGAGTCTTCTCCAACACCACAGTTCAAAAGCATCAATTCTTCGGCGCTCAGCCTTCTTCACAGTCCAACTCTCACATCCATACATGACCACAGGGAGGCTTTTTAGTTCCTCTTCACTTTCTGCCATAAGGGTGGTGTCATCTGCATATCTGAGGTGATCGATATTTCTCCCGGCAATCTTGATTCCAGCTTGTGTTTCTTTCAGTCCAGTGTTTCTCATGATGTACTCTGCATAGAAGTTAAATAAGCAGGGTGACAATATACAGCCTTGACATACTCCTTTTCCTATTTGGAACCAGTCTGTTGTTCCATGTCCAGTTCTAACTGTTGCTTCCTGACCCACATACAGATTTCTCAAGAGGCAGGTCAGGTGGTCTGGGATTCCCATCTCTTTCAGAATTTTCCACAGTTTATTGAGATCCACAAGGTCAAAGGCTTTGGCATAAAGCAGAAACAGATGTTTTTCTGGAACTCTCTTGCTTTTTCCATGATCCAGCGGATGTTGGCAATTTGATCTCTGGTTCCTCTGCCTTTTCTAAAACCAGCTTGAACATCAGGAAGTTCATGGTTCACGTGTTGCTGATACCTGGCTTGGAGAATTTTGAGCCTTACTTTACTAGCATGTGAGATGAGTGCAATTGTGTGGTAGTTTGAGCATTCTTTGGCATTGCCTTTCTTTGGGATTGGAATGAAAATGGACCTTTTCCAGTCCTGTGGCCACTGCTGAGTTTTCCAAATTTGCTGGCATATTGAGTGCGGCACTTTCACAGCATCATCTTTCAGGATTTGAAACAGCTCAACTGGAATTCCATCACCTCCACTAGCTTTGTTCGTAGTGATGCTTTCTAAGGCCCACTTGACTTCACATTCCAGGATGTCTTGCTCTAGATGAGTGATCACACCATCATGATTATCTGGGTCATGAAGATCTTTTTTTGTACAGTTCTTCTGTGTATTCTTGCCACCTCTTCTTAATATCTTCTGCTTCTGTGAGTTCCATACCATTTCTGTCCTTTATCGAGCCCATCTTTGCATGAAATGTTCCCTTGGTATCTCTAATTTTCTTGAAGAGATCTCTAGTCTTTCCCATTCTGTTCTTTTCCTCTATTACCCCGCGTC
Source organism: Oryx dammah (assembly GCF_014754425.2). Lineage (NCBI taxonomy): Eukaryota > Metazoa > Chordata > Mammalia > Artiodactyla > Bovidae > Oryx > Oryx dammah. The sequence goes on along the minus strand of NW_024070212.1, from coordinate 28,027,046 downwards.
CGAGGTCAGGGGCGGCGGCCGAGAGGAGCTACCCCACGTCCGAGGCCAGGGGCGGTGGCTGAAAGGAGCTGCCCCACGTCCGAGGTCAGTGGCAGCCGGGAGGAGACACCTCACGCTGGAGGCCAGGGGCAGTGGCCCTGAGGAGCTACCCATGCCCGAGGCCGGAGGAGCAGCCCGAGGAGCGGTGGCTGAGCAGGCACAGGAGGGCCTAGAGGAGCTATCCCACGTTGAAGGTCAGGAAGGGCAGTGGTGAGGAGATACCCCTCATCCAAGGTAAGGAGCAGCGGCTGTGCTTTGCTGGAGCAGCCATGAAGAGATACCCCACTCCCAAGGTAAGAGAAACCCAAGTAAGATGGTAGGTGTTGCAAGAGGGCATCAGAGGGCAGACACACTGAAACCATACTCACAGAAAACTAGTCAATCTAATCACACTAGGACCACAGCCTTGTCTAACTCAATGAAACAAAGCCATGCCCGCAGGGCAACCCAAGATGGGCGGGTCATGGTGGAGAGGTCTGACAGAATGTGGTCCACTGGAGAAGGGAATGGCAAGCCACTTCAGTATTCTTGCCTTGAGAACCCCATGAACAGTATCAAAAGGCAAAATGATAGGATACTGAAAGAGGAATTCCCCAGGTCAGTAGGTGCCCAATATGCTACTGGAGATCAGTGGAGAAATAACTCCAAAAGAATGAAGGGATGGAGCCAAAGCAAAAACAATACCCAGCTGTGGATGTGACTGGTGATAGAAGCAAGGTCCAATGCTGTAAAGAGCAATATTGCATAGGAACCTGGAATGTCAGGTCCATGAATCAAGGCAAATTGGAAGTGATCAAACAAGAGATGGCAAGGGTGAACGCTGACATTCTAGGAATCAGCGAACTAAAATGGACTGGAATGGGTGAATTTAACTCAGATGACTATTATATCTACTACTGTGGGCAGGAATCCCTCAGAAGAAATGGAGAAGCCATCACGGTCAACAAGAGAGTCCGAAATGCAGTACTTGGATGCCATCTCAAAAACTACAGAATGATCTCTGTTCGTCTCCAAGGCAAACCACTCAATATCACAGTTATCCAAGTCTATGCCCCAACCAGTAATGCTGAAGAAGCTGAAGTTGAACGGTTTTATGAAGACCTCCAAGACCTTTTAGAACTAACACCCAAAAAAGATGTCCTTTTCATTATAGGGGACTGGAATGCAAAAGTAGGAAGTCAAGAAACACCTGGAGTAACAGGCAAATTTGGCCTTGGAATGTGGAATGAAGCAGGGCAAAGACTAATAGAATTTTGCCAAGAAAATGCACTGGTCACAGCAAACACTCTTTTCCAACAACGCAAGAGAAGACTCTACACATGGACATCACCAGATGGTCAACACCAAAATCAGACTGATTACGTTCTTTGCAGCCAAAGATGGAGAAGCTCTATACAGTCAACAAAAACAAGACCAGGAGCTGACTGTGGCTCAGATCATGAACTCCTTATTACCAAATTCAGACTCAAATTGAAGAAAGTAGGGAAAACCGCCAGACCATTCAGGTATGACCTCAATCAAATCCCTTATGATTATACAGTGGAAGTGAGAAATAGATTTCAGGGCCTAGATCTGATAGATAGAGTGCCTGATGAACTATGGAATGAGGTTCATGACATTGTACAGGAGACAGGGATCAAGACCATCCCCATGGAAAAGAAATGCAAAAAAGCAAAATGGCTGTCTGAGGAGGCCTTACAAATAACTGTGAAAAGAAGAGAGGCAAAAAGCAAAGGAAAAAAGGAAAGATATAAGCATCTGAATGCAGAGTTCCAAGGAATAGCAAGAAGAGATAAGAAAGCCTCACAGCACACCCAAGGGAAAAAAAGGAATAAAAGGGGCTGAGTAGGACTTCCCTGGTGGTCCAGTGGTGAAGATTCAATGCAGGGGCCCTGAGTTCTATCCCTGATCAGGGAACTAGATCCCATATGCCACAACTAAAGATCCTGCATGCCACAACTGAGACCCAGCACAGCCAAATAAATGATTAAATAAATATTTTTTAAAAGGTAGGGTGGGGATGAGGGCTGAACTTCACACAAATTTGAAAAATTCTGCACAGGGCCTCTAATAATCACAGCTGCCTTTGTTGAGCCCTTGATGAGCAGACAAGCCCTGTGCTCATTTTTCTTGAAACAGGCATCACCATCATCCTCATTTTCCAAAAAAAGATGGACAAAGTGTGGCCGGACAAGCCCTCACAGACCTGGAAGCTGAGAATCAAATGTCAGTTCAATCCCAAAGCCCATGTTCTTAATTTTATTAGAATCTCCCTGTGAGAGGCATCATTCTAGGTAGTGAGGGGATGAGAATGGAATGTGGTTACCAAAATTAATTCCAATATTCCTGGACAGTTAGTTTATAATCCAGGAGGGGCTATAACACACAAAACTAATGAAGGTTGGACTGTGATAACTGCTAAAAATCAAATGCAAGAAGGTGCTTAAGAGCAGAGGAGAGATTAATTCTAGCTTAATGGGTTGGGACTGAAGAGGGAAGGAAAGAGATCATTCATTTTAAAACTAAAATTTAATTGAGCGGCTACTACGTGCAAGGAATTGCACTGAGCACTAGAGATACTGAGTTGAAAAAGACACTAACCTTCAAAGCACTCTCTATCTCAGACAGATGAATGAGCCACGAGAAAACAACGAGACAGGGCTGTGGCAGAGGCACACACATGATGGGAGCCTCCTGGCCCTTCCCCACCTCCAGGCTGGTTAGGGAAGCGCTTGGGTGGTCAGAAGAGATGGAAGGGAAAGGCTTGATCACTGTAAGCAGAAGGAACAGCTGAAACAAATTCAGGGTGAGAGGTGGGGCCCCACACAGGAATTTGAATGGGTTTCAGCTGGGTGAGGGCAGGGTATGCTCCTTGGACCGCACTGTAGGAAGATGAGAGAGGTGTATCTAAACCTGAACCACAAAGTTTAAAAAATTCAACAAGGAAACTGATATTTTCTGGCAACAGCGGGGGCCTGCTGAAGGTGTTACGAATGGGAGTGATGAGCCTTAAAAGGCTGACTCTGGCAGCACTGACCAGTGAAGACTGGAGTCAGAGAGGCCAGACAGAAGGCCATTGCAGTGAGGCGGGTGAGAAATGAGTTTCAGTTAAGGTTTCCCATTGACTCTGAGTAAAGACCAAAGCCATTACAAATGAAGCATCAGGCCCCCAGACTGACCCATTATCTCTGTGACCTCATCTCCCACTCCGTCTCTCCTGGCTCAGCCACACCGACTACTAGCTGATCCTTGAACATGCCTGTCACACTGACCTCAGGGCCTTTGCACCTTCTCTTTCCTGTCTGGAATGATCTTTCTCTAGATGTTCACAAGGTTCACTCCCTTAGCTGCTTTAAGCCTTTGCTTAAGGTCTCCTTTCTAATGAAGCATTGTTGTTGTTCAGTTGCTAAGTCATGTCTGAGTCTTTGCAACCCCATGGACTGTCTTCCACTATCTCCTGGAGTTTACTTAGTTTCATGTCCATTGAGTCAGTGATGCTATCTAACCATTTTATCCCCCCTGCCACCCCTTTCTCCTTTTGCCTTCAATCTTTCCCAGCATCAGTGTCTTTTCCAATGAGTTGGCCCTTTGCATTAGGTGGGCAAAGCTTCAGCTTCAGCAACAGTCCTTCCAGTGAACATTCAGGGTTGATTTCCTTTAGGATTGACTGGTTTGATCTCCTTGCAGTACAGGGGATTCTCAAGAGTCTTCTCCAGCACCACAATTCAAAAGAATCAATTCTTTGGCTCTCAGCCTTCTTTATGGTCCAATTCTCACATCTGAGAATTGAACATGATTACTGGAAAAATCATAGCTTTGACTGTATGATATTGACCATCTGGTGATGTCCATATGTAGAGTCATCTCTTGGGTTGTTGGAAAAGGGTGTTTGCTATGATCGACATGTTCTCTTGACAAAACTCTATTAACCTATGCTCTGCTTCATTTTGCACTCTAGGGCCAATCTTGCCTGTTATTCTGGGTATCTCTGGACTTCTTTTGCATTCCAATTCCCTATGATGAAAAGGACATCTTTTTGGGTGTTAGTTCTAGAAGGTGTTATAGGTTTTCATAGAAAAAGTCAATTTCAGCTTCTTCAGCATCAGTGGTTGGAGCATAGACTTGGATTACTGTGATTTGAATGGTTTGCCTTGGAAATGAACTGAGATCCTTCTGTTGTTTTTGAGATTGAACCCAAGTACTGTATTTCAGACTCTTTTGTTGACTATAAGGACTACTTCATCTCTTCTATGGGATTCTTTTTTTTTTTTTTTCCTATGGGATTCTTGTTCACAATAGTAGGTCCAATCATCATTTGAATTGAATGAAGAGCCTTAGTTTACTTAAAACAGTCCTTTTCTCCCTATCCCACTTCCATGTTTGTTTCTTTGTTTCCACCTACCACATGGTATCTTTTACTTATCTGTTTATGTCCTGTCTTCTTCCAGGAGAATGAAACTTCCTTGAAGGCAGGGATGTGCTTGTTTTGATCACTATATCCATAGTATTTATTGCAGTACCTAGCATATAGTAGGTATCAGTATTTGCTAAATGAGTGAATTATTGAATTCATGACAGGGGTAGTAGAAAAGGTGAGAGATGGGGAGAAATTTAGGAGGGATTGCCAACAGAGTGTGGCATTGCTGAAGAGTAGGGAAGAGAGAGGAATCTATGGTAACTTTCAGGTGTCTAACTCTAGCACCAGGTTGGTGGAGGACATTGAAATATCAGAAGAAAAAAAAAATATATATATATATATTTAAGGGTTTTTTTCCTTTAAGCACTATTTTTTTTAATTAAAATATAGTTGATTTGGCTTCCCAGGTGGTGCTAGTGGTACATGACTCACCTGCCCATGCAGGAGACATAAGAGATGCTGTTTCGATCCCTGGGTTGGGAAGATCTCCTAGAGGAAGGCATGGCAACACATTCCAGTATTCTTGCCTGGAGAATACTAGAGGACAGAGGAGCCTGGTGGGCTACAGTCCATGGGAGTCACAAAGAGTTGAACATGATTGAGTGACTAACACACACAATTGGCCATAGGTGTGCGGGTTTAATTTTGGGCTTTCTATTCTGTTCCATTGATCCAAATTTCTGTTTTTGTGCCAGTACCACACTGTTTTGATCACTGTAGCTTTGTAGTATTGTCTGAAGAAAAAAAAAGTGGTTTTGAACTAAGTTTGGAAGATTCCTAAGTTAAATTTGCCCATTCCAGTCCATTTTAGTTCACTGATTGCTAAAATGTCAATGTCCACTCTTGCCATCTCTTGTTTGACCACTTCCAATTTACCTTGATTCACAAACCTAACATTCTAGGTTCTATGCAATATTGTTCTTTACAGCATCAGGCTTCCATCACCAGTCACATCCACAGCTTGGTGTTGTTTTTGCTTCATTCTTTCTGGAGTTATTTCTCCACTATTCTCCAGTAGCATATTGGGCACCTACTGACCTGGTGAGTTCATCTTTCAGTGTTCTATCTTTTTGCCTTTTCATGCTGTTCATAGGGTTCTCAAGGCAAGAATACTGAAGTGGTTTGCCATTCCTTTCTCCAGTGACCACATTTTGTCAGAACTCTCCACCATGACCCATCTTTCATGGCTCATAGTTTCATTGAGTTAGACAAGGCTGTGGTCCATGTGATTAGTTTGATTAGTTGTCTGTGACTGTGGTTTTCATTCTGTCTGCCCTCTGATAGATAAGGATAAGAAGTTTATGGAAGCTTCCTGATGGGAGAGACTGACTGAGGGGGATACTGGGTCTTGTTCTGATGGGCGGGGCCATGCTCAGTAAATCTTTAATCCAATTTTCTGTTGTGGACAGGGCTGTGGTGTTTGACCTGAGGACCAAACTATGGTTTAGGTAATGAAGATAGTGGCGACCTCCTTCAAAAGGTCCCGTGCATGCACTGCAGCACTCAGTGCCCCTAACCCTGCAGTAGGCCACTGCTGACCCACACCTCTGTTGGAGACTGCTGGACAGTTATGGCCAAGTCTGGGTCAGTCTCTTGTGGGGTCACTGCTCCTTTCTCCTGGGTCCTGGTGTGCACAAGGTTTTGTCTGTGCCCTCCTGGGTCCTGGTCTGTTTCCCCAGTCCTGTGTAACTTCTGGCAGCTCCATGGTGGGGTTAAAGGCAACCTCCTCCAAGAGGGCTTATGCCATATCCAGGTCCGCTGCACCCAGAGCCCCTGCCCCTGTGGCAGGCCACTGCTGACGTGTACGTCCACAGGAGACACTCAGACACTCAAAGGAAGGTCTGGCTCAGGCTCTGTTGGGTCTCCTGATGCACACAAAGTTTTGTTTGAGTGCTGGGGTCCAGCCCCCTCAGGATACAGGGGAACCTGAAGGAAAAACGGCATCAGTGGATGATATAGAGAGAGAAAAGGAAAGAATATTGTAGATAAGAAAATAGAGGAGAGAAAAAGGCTGATGTTTCTTGGTTTACATAGAAAGCCAATAAAACTCCGAGACAAGAAGTTTGCCCTGTTCACGGAGGCCACAGGTGCCCTCCTGGTCTCCCGAGGGAGTGAAGACGCAGAATGTCTTCCTGTTCAGGTCTTAGAAACCCGGGCAGATAAGTGAACGCAGGGAGCATCTATGCTCCAAGGGATCAGCCTGAAAAAGAGAGGGAGAAGGAGAGAGAGAGAGAATGATTGACACGGGGAGACCAAGCTGCTTTGGTGAGTGAGGCCCCATTACTTTATTTTTCAAACGGTACTTTTATACCTTGCCTTATATATAGAGGGTCATACAGAGTCAGCCCAAACATTCCAGCAGTTTTGCCCTTATTGAAACCAGGATTTTTTCTGCATACCTTTCCCACAAATGATGTTGTGTACAGTATCTTCTGGCCTTGGAGGCCTGTGAACATTTTATGACCCTCTTTTGATAAAGGCTGCTCAACCAGAAAACTTATTTTCCCTCAAAGTGTTTTTTCTTTATATTTCTAATCTCTGTCAGCCTCAGAAAATGCTAAACAGAGTTACATTTTTCACAGGGCAAATGTGCAGTGACTTATAAGAAAGAACCAGTTAGCTCAAAGGTCTGATGTGGTTAATTTCAAGGCTATACTTGTTTTTCTTACATTCTCACTATGTTAACTAATGCATTCCCAGGTGCACAGTGGATAAGAGATATGGGAACTTAGCAACAAGCATTGGCCCAATAATGAAATCCTACACCAGCACTACTCTGATAACTTTTAACTCTTTGAAAGGCTTTATGTTTTAGGCTCCCCGTGCCTCTCACAGTTGGGAGGCTGTAAATAATCATATGCGTAGCTGCAAGAGTCTGGATATACCTGCCAAGCAAGCTAGAATGCTAACAGAGGGGGTTTGATTTGAAATATTCCTCTCATGTCCAGGAGACTTATTAGCTAGAGCCCTAAGTTGATTTTCTCCAGGGAAAGGTGGTCAGGGATAGCCCCCTGTTAACGTCAGGAGCATTGGTGACAGGCGTAATACAATAAGGCAGACAGACTGGTTTTGGGGTAGATGCCCAAGAAAGTCTAGGGAGCCCCTCGAGTCCTGAAGCCTTGCTTAACAGTTCTCTTCCACATGACCTTGTCATGGGTGGGATCTCCCATGCTGGCTCCCAGCATTTGAGCCCTCTGAATGTCTCTGGCAGATATGAGTTTTGATTCTAAATGTGATTTTGCCCCTCCTACCATCTTTCTGGGGCTTCTCCTTTGCTCTTAGACATGGAGTATCTTTTTATGGTGGGATCAAATGTTCTCCTGTCAACAGTTCTTCAGCAGTGAGTTGTAATTTTGGAATGCTCTCAGGAGAAGATGAGCATACATCCTTCTACTCCGCTGTCTTTAACAGTTGTCATTCAATATCACAGTAATCCAAGTCTATGCCCCAACCAGTAATGCTGAAGAAGCTGAAGTTGAACTGCTCTTTGAAGACCTACAAGACCTTCTAGAAATAACACCCCAAAAAGCCATCCTTTTCATTATAGGGGATTGGAATGCAAAAGTAGGAAGTCAAGAGATACCTGGAGTAACAGGGAAATTTGGCCTTGGAGTACAAAATGAAGCAGGGCAAAGGCTAACAGAGTTTTGCCAAGAGAATGCACTGGTTATAGCAAACACCCTCTTCCAACAACACAAGAGAAGACTCTACAAGTGGATTTCACCAGATGGTCAATACCGAAATCAGATTGATTATATTCTTTGCAGCCAAAGATGGAGAAGCTCCATACTGTCAGCAAAAACAAAACTGGGAGCTGACTGTGGCTCACATCATGAACTCCTTATTGCAAAGTTCAAACTTAAATTGAAGAAAGTAGGGAAAACCACTGGACCATTCAGGTATGACTTAAATCAAATCCCTTATGATTATACAGCAGAAGTGACAAATAGATTCAAGGGATTAGATCTGATAGACAAAGTACCTGAAGAAGTATGGACAGAGGTTCGTGACATTGCATAGGAGGCGGTGATCAAGAACATCTCCAAGAAAAAGAAATGCAAAAAGGCAAAATGGTTGTTTGAGGAGGCCTTACAAATAGCTGAGAAGAGAAGAGAAGCTAAAGGCAAAGGAGAAAGGAAAGATATTCCCATTTGAATGCAGAGTTCCAAAGAATAGCAACAAGAGAGAAGAAAGCCTTCCTCAATGATCAATGCAAAGAAATAGAGGAAAACAATAGAATGGGAAAGACTAGAGATCTCTTCAAGAAAATTAGAGATACCAAGATTACATTTGATGCAAAGATGGACAAATAAAGGACAGAAATGGTATAGATCTAACACAAGCAGAAGATATTAAAAAGAGGTGACAAGAATGCACAGAAGAACTATTAAAAAAAGATCTTCATGACCCAGATAATCACAATGGCATGATCACTCATCTAGAGGCAGACATCCTAGAATGTGAAGTCAAGTGGGCCTTAGGAGGCATCACTACAAACAAAGCTACTGGAGGTGATGGAATTCCAGTGGAGTTATTTCAAACCCTAACAGATGATGCTGTTAAAGTGTTGCACTCCTCAATAGGCCAGCAAATTTGGAAAACTCAGCAGTGGCCACAACACTGGAAAAGGTCAGTTTTCATTCCAACCCCAAAGAAAAGCAATGCCAAAGAATGCTCAAACTACCGCACGATTGCACTCATCTCACATGCTAGCAAAGTAATGCTCAAGATTCTCCAAGCCAGGCTTCAACAGTACATGAACTGTGAACTTCCAGATGTTTAAGCTGGTTTTAAAAAAGGCAGAAGAGCCAGAGATCAAATTGCCAACGTTCGGTGGATCATAGAAAAAGCAAGAGAATTCCCATAAAACACCTACTTCTGCTTCATTGACTATGCTAAAGCCTTTGACTGTGTTGATCACAACAAACTGGGAAATTCTTAAAGAGATGAGAATACCAGACCACTTTACCTGCCTCCTGAGAAATCTGTATGCAGGTCAAGAAGCAACAGTTAGAACCAGACGTGGAACAATGGACTGGTTCAAAATTAGGAAAGGAGTACATCAAGGCTGTATATTGTCACCCTGCTTATTTAACTTATACACAGTACATCAAGTGAAATGCTGGGCTGGATGAAGCATAAGCTGGAATCAAGATTGCTGGGAGAAATATCAATAATCTCAGGTATGCAGATGACACCACCCTTATGGCAGAAAGTGAAGAAGAACTAAAGAGCCTCTTGATGAAAGTGAAAGAGTGAAAAAGTTGGCTTAAATCTCAACATTCAGAAAACTAAGATCATGGCATCTGATCCCATCACTTCCTGGCAAATAGATGGGGAAACAGTGGAAACAGTGGCTGACTTTATTTTTCTGGGCTCCAAAATCACTGCAGATGGTGACTGCAGCCATGAAATTAAAAGATGCTTGCTCCTTGGAAGAAAGCCATGACCTTCCTAGACAGCATATTAAAAAGCAGGGACATTACTCTACCAACAAAGGTCCGTCTAGTCAAAGCTATGGTTTTTCCAGTAGTCATGTATGGTTGTGAGAGTTGGGCTATAAAGAAAGCTGAATGCTGAAGAATTGATGCTTTTGAACTATGGTGTTGGAGAAGACTCTTGAGAGTCCCTTGGACTGCAAGGAGATCCAACCAGTTCATCCTAAAGGAGATCAGTCCTGGGTGTTCATTGGAAGGACTGATGTTGAAGCTGAAACTCCAATACTTTGACCACCTGATTCAATAGAATACACCAGATTGGTGTATTCAATAGAACACACCAATGAGTTAGAAGAACTAACTGACTCATTGGAAAAGACTCTGATGCTGGGAAATACTGAAGGCAGGAGGAGAAGGGGATGACAGAAGATGAGATTGTTGATGGCATCACCAACGTGATGGACATGAGTTTGAGCAAGCTCTGAGAGTTGATGATGGACAGGGAAGCCTGATGTGCTGCAGTCCATGGGGTTGCAAAGAGTCAGACGTGACTGAGCAACCAAACTGAACTGGAGGACCCCTGGGAGTGAATGCCTGGGGGTTTCCTGGGACCATTTCAGAGGCCATTGAAAGGAGGAAGAGGAGTGCTCCAACCAAAGAAAATCTGCATTTGTCTATTTTGTTATTGGCTTTCTTACTTTTGTTTGGTTTAATTTTTAGTAATGAGATGAGAAATTATATCAATAATAGATTACAATTACTGAGTTCTTATTGTGTCCTGAATATTAAGTAAAAAATGGATTATCTGGTGTATTCTAAACATCTCACTGAAGGTGACACTAGTCTTATCCTCTTTCTACAGCCCCGGAAACTGAGGCAGAAGAGAGATTAAATGATTTGCCTAAGGTCACAGTGTAGAGCACTGTGATTCCTGCATATACAGTCTAAAGAGAAAATACACAACTGTGTAGACCAATGGAGAACAAAGTATCACCTTCACTACCTATTAAAGCTCTCATATGTAGGACTTCTCTGATGTCCAGTGGTTAAGAGTCCGCCTTGCAATGCAGGGGACACAGGTTCTATCCCTGGTCTGAGAGGATCTCACGTGCTGTGAGCTGCTAAGCCTCTGTGCCACAGCTACTGAGCCCCGGTTCTACAGTCCTCGAGCCACAACTGAGCCCGTGTCCCAGAGCCCATGCTCTGCAACAAGAAAAGCCACTGCTACTGAGAAGCAAGCATGCCGCAACAAAGAACCAGCACAGCTAAAACAATAAATAACTAAATAAAGCTATTTTTCTAAAAAGCTCTGATATCTAGCAAAGAGGTTGTTAATGTCCTTCCCTTGTACACATGTCCACAAGGCCCGAAGAAACTGAGGCACACTCGCTTGATAGCTTGGGGCGGGAGGAGAGGGAGGGAGGGAGGAAGGACAAGCCAGCTTTCTCTGCTCAGCCGCCAATCAGGAATGGGGGGCGGGGTCAGGCAGGAGTGTCAGCTCTGATAGGTCCCTTCCTGGCAAGGAGATGTCTGCGATGGGAAGAACAGCCTGATGGGAAGAACAGCCTGCGTAAGGGTGAGCTCCCCTGTGAGACGCGGCTCTGGGGTGCAGAGAGTTCCTAAAATGGCCAGCAGTGGCCTGAAACCAGTAAAAACCGACTGCTGGGAGAGAAACAGTCACCAGTTTTTGAAGATCTACAACAAAAAATCTAAACCAGGGTCAAGAAGGCAGGATCATCAAAAAGAAATTGGTCTGGTGGGGACTGTGGGGAGGCTGTGTCCCATCTGAAGAGCAGCTCTGCTCCGAACTAGCTAATTCTTGCCACCGGGGAATGTGGGCTCAGTGTTGCCTCCTTTTCCATTTTTGGGGTCTGTTTTTTATTTGTATGGCTATAAATCTTTATTTTTGTGTAAAACCCTCTCACTTTTAAATATTGTTCCCTTCCTCCTCCAAACACTCTGTGGTCCAAACCAGTAACCTTGCATGCCCTTTGATTTGTGTCCTCTGACAAGGATTCTTAACCTCTTTGGGCCATGAGATTCTGATGAAAACTGTTTCTTTCCTTAGGGGGAAGAAATGTCTGAACAAACACACAAAATCATGGCTGTTCTTTGCGGGCATCCCTGTACCCCCGGAATCATCCAGTTCTGAAGGCACACTTTGTAGATGCAGAAGTGCCAAGGGCTTCTTGTGGACAGACCTGAGGCCTAGGAAGGTACAAGCCTGGATGAGGTGTGACCTGTACCTGAAAGAGACGTGGAGTTGTTGGGGTAACTACGTCCACCCTGTTAACCATACTTTGTATAGGGAGCAGTCTGAGAGGCCTGAGCGCTCGCTGGGAGAAGGTAGAATAGCAGGTATGGAGGGAGTGAAGAAGCCTGGATGGATTGGGTCCTTTGAACTGGACTTTGAGGGTTGATAGAACTTTAAAAGAGATAGGGCTTCCCTGGTGACTCAGTGGTAAAGAATCCCCCTGCCAATGCAGGAGACACAAGTTCGATCCCTGATCTGGGAAGATCCCACGTGCCACAGAGCAATTAAGCCCATGAGCCACAACTGCTGAGCCTGTGCTCTAGAGCCTGGGAGCTGCAACTCGAGAAGCCACCACAATAAGAAGCCCACTCATGGCACCTAGAGAAAAGCCCGGGCAGTGAAGAAGACCCAGCATAGCCAAAATAACTATAATTTTTTAAAATAAATACATTTAAAAAAAAACAGAACTTTAAAAGAGAAACAAATCATTTTTCTGCTCTTGGGCATAAAGGAAGGTTATGGATTTAAAGCTGGGATGTCCTAAATGCCAAGGGTATCTGTATGGAGGACAGATATTACATCCAAGAGGCTGTCCTTCTAACCACTCATGTGTCCCAGCCAGGCTCCTGAACTTTCCCAGGTGGATGACAGCCCATCTCCAGCTCAGCCTATTAAAGACTGTGGATCTGTTCTTAATTGGTAGCAGGGAGGAGCTGAACTCCATGTACTTGTCAGATAACATAACATTGAGCTTCCTGCAGCTCAACATTTACCAAATGCTCGGTTGCAAAAAATAGCATCAATGGAGGCAAAAGACATGCATTCCCTCTGGATTCCCTGTCTTATCTACAGATAAGTCAGACCTACAGAGACCTTCAGGGAGCTGGGTGCTGGCACCTATCATTTTGGCCTTTGGTTGGCTAGCTTTTTAGAACAGGACTTCTCTGCTATGCCACTGGCCTAACGATGTCCTTATCATAAGAATGTTAAGAATGTGGTTTACTTTATTAGCAAGTTTGTATAATACTTTTGGATACTTGTGTAGCAGCCTTCAATAATCCTTGTGTGTGTGTGCGCTCAGTCGCTCAGTCACGTCCAACTCTTTTGCAACCCCATGGACCGTAGCCCAACATGCTCCCCTGTCCACAGGATTCTCCAGGCAAGAATACTAGAGTGTGGTTGCCGTTTCCCCCTTCAGGGAATCTTCCCAGCCCAGGGATTGAACGTGCATCTCCTGCAGCGGCAGGTGGATTATTTACCACCGGGCCACCTGGCAGTTCACGTCTCTCTCTAGTCACTGCCCCCACTGAGTAGTGTCATCCTGTGAAATGACGGAGTGTGACTTCCGAAGCTAGAGCCTCATCAGGTCCTGCGTCTTCCACCCGGTCCTGCCCATTCTGGGGGAATTTGGCTGCTTGTTACGAGGACACTCCATCAGCCCTGAGGAGAGGTCTGTGTGGTAAGGGACCAAGGCCTCCATTCTCCATCTTCCAACAGGAACCTGCCAGACGTGTGAATGAGCCGTCTTGGAAGTGGATCTCCAGCCCCTAATTTTGTAAGCTATTTTTGTTGTTGTTACAAACTTTCATATCTCTAAATAACAGGCTTAAACTTCTACTTCCTGATTTTTTTTGTTGTTTGAGGTGTTATCAATTTCCTACTTTTTCATTTTTATAGTGAGAAATACAATTACACCCAAACTAGCAAATTAAAGCAATAAACATTATTATCTCTCACAATGACTTTCTTCTCCTCTCATTATGGCATAGACGTGATCAACATTATATTGATATTTCATGGTTACATAATTAGGACCACAGAAATGCTATTTGTAGCAGCACTATTAGTCTTTCTTTCTTACACTGTTTTATTTGTTAATGCTGGGGATAATTATTACCATGTCTTTATGCTTAATTTCTAAGTATTTATCATTATTTCATGCCAAACATTCCTTTAATTGTCTAGACTTTTTAATACTTTCAAACGTATCAGGTATTCCATCAGTTTCCTCTGATGGAGACAGCTCCTACAACATTCTCTCTGATGGCTAGTACTCTGGAACTGTCCTAACTTTCATCTTGGAGATTCCCTTTGCCCCTCTTTTGTTTTGGATTCCCTTTATTCTTGATTTTAATACATTTGTTTTTATTTAAAAGCACGTTAAATTCATACCTTCTCCTGTTGCCTTATATTGGCTGTTAGGAGGCCAATCTATGATCATTTTTATTTTATTTATTTAAGCTGCATTTGGTCATCACTGCTGCACACAGGCTTTCTCTAGTTGCAGAGAATGGGGTCCACTCTCTGGCTGAGATGCGCGAGCTTCTTGTTGCAGCGGCTTCTCTTGTTGCAAAGCCTGGGCTCTAGAGCGTGGGCTCAGTAGTTATGATGCATGGGCTTAGTTGCCCCGCAGCATGTGGAATCTTAGTTCCTCAACCAGGGATTGAACCCATGTCCTCTGCATTGGCAGGCGGATTCTTAACCACTGGACCACCAGGGAAGTCCTCAATCTATGATCATTTATAGTAAAAGAAATTTATGGAATGTATTTTGGGCATTTTCACCTTACCTTGAATTTATCTTATTCTAATTTTGCTTTTTCTTTTGATTCGTGATCTAAGTATTTAAAAATCTTGTTATATTCAATATATCTTAGTTAACCACCTCAGATCCCTTTGCCTAAGATAGACAAAAGCCCTCTGGAGTGTCAAAGTATTGAATACAAGGCAGAACTCTGGAGGTGGAGCAAAGCCTCGGGAGCCAGCAATAAAAGAACAGTGGGGAAGTTAAACACTGAGAGGCGGATCTGGAGTTGGGAGGAGGGGCAACTAAGAACAGGTTTAAACAGTGAGGAAGCCAGGACAGTTTCTCTGTGCCTGCCTGGTTCAGCAGAGGCATTACATTGGCGATTAGAAGGAATGTTGATGCCTCTCTATGTCCCATTATGGGCTGCTTCCCTTTCCCATTCCCAGCTCTACTGGCTCCTGGCCCTTCTTCCTGCTTCTCAGGCACCCCCCTCAGCATTCTTGCCATTGTTGGAGGAAGTTGGGGAAAGAGAAAATGGGGAAGTCATCAAAATTTAGAGTAATCTCATTAACGGATACCAGTCTTATTTTACAGGGAGCAGAAAGCTGTGTACACATTACTATTTCAGGAAAGATGGAAAATTCATTGCATCCAGGGGTAAAGGTGTCCCTTCTTCAATCCATATGGGCCCTTTCAGCTGTGTCCTTGCTCTGCCCTCATCACCTTCTCTGGGATCCCCTAGAGTCAGTTTTCCCATCTTTCTTGCATCTTCCAGTGGTCATGTACAGATGTGAGAGCTGGACTATAAAGAAAGCTGAGTGCCAAAGAATTGATGCTTTTGAACTGTGTTGTTGGAGAAAACTCTTGAGAGTCCCTTGGACTGCAAGGAGAGCCAACCAGTCAATCCTAAAGGAGATCAGTCCTGAATATTCATTAGAAGGACTGATGCTGAAGCTGAAGCTCCAATACTTTGGCCACCTGATGCGAAGAACTGACTTATTGGAAAAGACTCTGATGCTGGGAAAGATGGCAGGGGGAGGAGAAAGGGATGACAGAGGATGAGATGGTTGGTTGGCAACACTGACTCGATGGATATGAGTTTGAGCAAGCTCCAGGAGTTGGTGATGGACAGGGATGCCTGGTGTGCTGCAGTCCATGGGGTTGCAGAGTCGGACACGACTGAGTGACTGAACTAAACGAAACTTGAATCTTCAATCTCTTCCTCTCTCACCAAACCTTTCCTCTAAAGATACTCAAGTTGTTCTCATTCTTCAAAAATTTTTTAAAAAATGTTTGTTTTATGTAAGTATAGGTAATTTACAATGTTTCAGGTGTATATCAAAGTGGTTCATATATATATATAATATATATATATATATATATTCCTTTTCAGATTCTTTTCCATTATAGGTTATTATAAGATATTGAATACGGTTCCATATGCTGTATGTTCTCATTCTTTTAAAATTCCTTCCTTGATTCCCTCTAGTCTCAGTTCTATCTCCCTCTTTCTCTTCTTAGCCAGATCTCTTGAAAAAGTTTTCTGTACCTGCTGCTTTTATTTTCTCTGTTGTGACTACAGGCCTTTTGGTTGCTGTACTCATCTCAGTCTTGATGTTATTTGACCTGTTTGCATTATCTGATGAATCTGACTTCCTCCTCCTTTTCATGACTCATTAAAATTTTATTTGTTTATCTTATTTTTGACTATGTCGGGTCTTCGTCGCAGGCTTGTCTCTAGTTGTGGCGAGCGGGGGCTGCTCTCTAGCTGTGGAGTACAGGCTTCCCCTTGTGGTGGCTTCTCTTGTTGTGGAGCATGGACTCTAGGGTGCTCAGGCGTTAGTAGTTGCAGCTCCCAGGCTCTAAAGCACAGACAGGCTCAATAGCTGTGTCGCATGGGCTTTGTTGCTCTGCATTACGTGGGATCTTCCTGGGTCAGGGATCAAACCCATGTCTCCTGCATTGGCAGGCGGAATTTTTTTAGCTCTGAGCCCCACCACTCCCTTTTAATCTCATCTCCTCTGGTCTCTCTTCTTCCCCTTTTTCACAGTCTCTATTCCCCCACCCATCCCTTAAATGAATGGTCTGTTCTTGGCCCTCTTCTTTCAGCTCTAAGTTCTCCCTGATGTATCATCTCCTCCAGGGGCTTCACATTTCAGTGCTGCCAAATGTGGATATTTCCAACTCAGGGCCTCTTGTTGGGAGACGCGTTAGGCATTACTGACAAAATGGAGGCATGGTCCCCAGCCCCCTCTCCTCATTCTGCAGGCATGTATCCCGGGATGAAGGGATTGTAATTCTGACTTGTCTTTTCCTCTCCTCGGCTGAGTTGACTGAAAAGGAATATTAAGGTGCTTATTGTTCTTGAGAGGAGCATGAGAAGGCACAAAACCTTCTGCAGCATTGCTCTGAAAATAATTCATAAAGTTAATCATTGACATTTGTTCAAGGACTTTTACAAAAGAGTGTTCCAGGATGAGCACACAGGCCGCAGCTTGAGGCCATGGGAGGGATTGATATCTGAAGCCTATTTGCAAGAAGAATGTTTATGGCAAAGGAGTTTACTGAATTTAGGGTTTAGAAATAATTAAGTAGTTAGAAGTTAAAGATTTAAGGAAAGTTGTAAAGTTAGCATATTTTACTATAGCTTATAGAAGTTAGGAATTTTTAGAGACACTATAGCTAGAAACGAACAGAGATCATTCTGTCATTTTTGAGATTGCATCCAAGTAAGTCTATGCCCCAACCAGTAACGCTGAAGAAGCTGAAGTTGAACGGGTCTATGAAGACCGACAAGACCTTTTAGAACTAACACCCAAAAAAGATGTCCTTTTCATTATAGGGGACTGGAATGCAAAAGTAGGAAGTCAAGAAACACCTGGAGTAACAGGCAAATTTGGCCTTGGAATGTGGAATGAAGCAGGGCAAAGACTAATAGAATTTTGCCAAGAAAATGCACTGGTCATAGCAAACACTCTTTTCCAACAACGCAAGAGAAGACTCTACACATGGACATCACCAGATGGTCAACACCAAAATCAGACTGATTACGTTCTTTGCAGCCAAAGATGGAGAAGCTCTATACAGTCAACAAAAACAAGACCAGGAGCTGACTGTGGCTCAGATCATGAACTCCTTATTACCAAATTCAGACTCAAATTGAAGAAAGTAGGGAAAACCGCCAGACCATTCAGGTATGACCTCAATCAAATCCCTTATGATTATACAGTGGAAGTGAGAAATAGATTTCAGGGCCTAGATCTGATAGATAGAGTGCCTGATGAACTATGGAATGAGGTTCATGACATTGTACAGGAGACAGGGATCAAGACCATCCCCATGGAAAAGAAATGCAAAAAAGCAAAATGGCTGCCTGGGGAGGTCTTACAAATAGCTGTGAAAAGAAGAGAGGTGAAAAGCAAAGGAGAAAAGGAAAGATATAAGCATCTGAATGCAGAGTTCCAGAGAATAGCAAGAAGAGATAAGAAAACCTTCAGCGATCAATGCAAAGAAATAGAGGTAAAGAACAGACTAGAGATCTCTTCAAGAAAATTAGGGAAACCAAGGGAACATTTCATGCAAAGATGGGCTCGATAAAGGACAGAAATGGTCTGGACCTAACAGAAGCAGAAGATATTAAGAAGAGGTGGCAAGAATACACAGAACAACTGTTCAAAAAAGATTTTCACGACCCAGATAATCACGATGGTGTGATCACTAATCTAGAGCCAGACATCCTGGAATGTGAAGTCAAGTGGGCCTTAGAAAGCATCACTATGAACAAAGCTAATGGAGGTGATGGAATTCCAGTGGAGCTATTTCAAATCCTGAAAGATGATGCTGTGAAAGTGCTGCACTCAATATGCCAGCAAATTTGGAAAACGCAGCAGTGGCCACAGGACTGGAAAAGGTCAGTTTTCATTCCAATCCCAAAGAAAGGCAATGCCAAAGAATGCTCAATCTACCGCACAATTGCACTCATCTCACATGCTATAAAGTAAGGCTCAAAATTCTCCAAGCCAGGTTTCGGCAATATGTGAACCGTGAACTTCCCGATGTTCAAGCTAGTTTTAGAAAAGGCAGAGGAACCAGAGATCAAATTGCCAACATCCTCTGGATCATGGAAAAAGCAAGAGAGTTCCAGAAAAACATCTATTTCTGCTTTATTGACTATGCCAAAGCCTTTGACTGTGTGGATCACAATAAACTGTGGAAAATTCTGAAAGAGATGGGAATCCCAGACCATCTGACCTGCCTCTTGAGAAACCTATATGCAGGTCAGGAAGCAACAGTTAGAACTGGACATGGAACAACAGACTGGTTCCAAATAGGAAAAGGAGTACGTCAAGGCTTTATATTGTCACCCTGCTTATTTAACTTCTATGCAGAGTACATCATGAGAAATGCTGGACTGGAAGAAACACAAGCTGGAATCAAGATTGCCAGGAGAAATATCAATAACCTCAGATATGCAGATGACACCACCCTTATGGCAGAAAGTGAAGAGGAACTAAAAAGCCTCTTGATGAAAGTGAAAGTGGAGAGTGAAAAAGTTGGCTTAAAGCTCAACATTCAGAAAACGAAGATCATGGCATCTGGTCCCATCACCTCATGGGAAATAGATGGGGAAACAGTGGAAGCAGTGTCAGATTTTATTTTTGGGGGCTCCAAAATCACTGTAGATGGTGACTGCAGCCATGAAATTAAAAGACGCTTACTCCTTGGAAGAAAAGTTATGACCAACCTAGATGGCATATTCAAAAGCAGAGACATTACTTTGCTGACTAAGGTCCGTCTAGTCAAGGCTATGGTTTTTCCTGTGGTCATGTATGGATGTGAGAGTTGGACTGTGAAGAAGGCTGAGCACCAAAGAACTGATGCTTTTGAACTGGGGTGTTGGAGAAGACTCTTGAGAGTCCCTTGGACTGCAAGGAGATCTAACCAATCCATTCTGAAGGAGATCAGGCCTGGGATTTCTTTGGAAGGAATGATGCTAAAGCTGAAGCTCCAGTACTTTGGCCACCTCATGGAAAGAGTTGACTCATTGGAAAAGACTCTGATGCTGGGAGGGATTGGGGGCAGGAGGAGAAGGGGACGACAGAGGATGAGATGGCTGGATGGCATCACTGACTCGATGGACGTGAGTTGAGTGAACTCCGGGAGTTGGTGATGGACAGGGAGGCCTAGCGTGCTGCGATTCATGGGGTCGCAAAGAGTCGGACATGACTGAGCAACTGAACTGAACTGATAGCTAGAAGCCTTTTTAAGAGATAGTGAGCTCAGGATATTAGGGGCAAACAGGATTTAGGAAGATAAGTAGTAAACTGAGGAATGTAGCATGAGTTACAATGTAATCACAAGTTAACTATAGGACACATTAGAGGAGGTAGATAATAGATGATAAGGTTGATTCCGAGAGAATCACTGAAGCAGGAACTCTGTTTGAGGAGCAACAATGATTTATGGAGATAATAAATCTGGGAGAGGGGGAACTGAAAATGTCAAACCTGTGGCCTAATGTTTTTGTAAAAGTATAAAAGAGAATCTTAAACTTGGAATAAACAGGCAGTCCATAGAAAAATGAGAGGCTGTCTTATTCTCTTCAGGTTGAATCCTGGGCTGCTGGAGCTGGACTCCGGCAGCCTCTCCTGAGTTGCATTCCTGTGTGCACAACCTACTGAAAGTTAAACTCAGTCTCTCCAAAACTGAATTCATTGTCTTGCCCAAGCCTGCCTCCTCCTGGATTTCCTGTTCTGGAGAAGGACATGATCACCTGAACTTGGGGTCCGAAAAGAAGCTTGGAACTAAAGAGGTGGCTGTGGAGATGGAGACGCGAGACCAAGGACGTGAGATAGGAAGAGGGAGGGAGAATCCAGGATCACGTGGCTTGGAGTCCAGCTGGACGTCAGGTAGAGAGGTGGTCAGAGGTGGTCAGAGGAGACTGGCTTCTTCTCTCCATCCCACGGCTGCTGCTTTAGATCAGGCTTCCTGTGTTTCCACAACCCCTTAAGTGGTCTCCTCACCTTCAAGCTTCCTTCATAGAAAATATCTGTGTCCAGAGAGGTTATTAAAAATGAATCTCTGGGTGTGATATTCTCCTGTGTGAAGCCACATTGGCACCCATGAGTTTACAGAAAATGTAGACTCCCCATCCTGTTCTGAGAGGCTCTTCAGAGCAGTGTCTAGCCTGTGTCTCCAGCCTCAGCTCTGTGGGGCCCTTGTTCTCACTCTTTTAAGCCTCGAACTTAAACTGAAAGCCACTGAACTTGCCATTTCCTGTACCTGAAGCCTCTGTTCCCACCTTTTATCCTTCCAGTACAGCCCAAGCACCCCTCTTCTAGCCTTCGCTGCCCTAGCCCACTCCCTCGGCCCAAGCTAGGTGAAGGCCCTCTCTCTGGGTCCGCTCATCCTCATCTCTGTCAGATACCATCACTCATACTGTAATGATTTGTTTCCTTTTCTGTAAACAGCAGATGTGAGGATGGGACCTATTTTTTTAAAGCTCTATAATTCTAGCAGCTGGCATAGTCTGGTCTGTTGTAGATGTTTAACTGAATGAATGACCACATCGCAGAAGAAAATATTGTCGATACTCCTCTCTTACTTCCCACAGTTGACACATTAATAATAACAATTTGTGTGTGTGTGTGAATTTTAGGTACATGGGATTGGATTAATCTACTCCTCAGCTCATGGAATACTACCACCATTGGTCCACGCAAACCCTTGCCATTCATTCATTCATTTTATCCCCATTCCTTACTCCTATTACTGTTCTAATTTGCTTAGGGCTGAATTTTTGAAAAATGTGAATGACTGTTTTGTGAGCATATATTTTATTATTTCTAGTGAGCATATGCTTTAAATTTATGTGACTGGCATTGTGTTAGAGAGCTCATTATATACTTCTTGCATTTTCTATTTAGGGCCAGGTATTTAAGATCCAACCATGTTGTGAGGTGTTCACCTAGCCTATTGCTTTTAACTGTTTTATTGTTCTCATAAAAATAGACATTTAGGACTTCCCTGGTGGTCCAGTGGTTAAGAATTTGCCTGCCAATGCCAGGGACGTGGGCTCCATCCCTGGTCCAGGAGGATTCCACATGCTGCAGGCCAGCTAGGCCTGTGTGCCACAACGCCTGCAGCCTGAGCCCTAGAGCATGTGCTTTGTAGCAAGAGAAGGCACTTAAATGAGAAGCCCGTGCACGGCAACAGAGAGTAGCCCCCACTCACCGCAACCAGAGAAAGCCCAAGGGCAGCAACGAAGGCCCAGCGCAGCTCTACGTAAACAAATAAACAAAATGTTTAAAAATAATAAAAATAAACATTTAAACAGACTTTTTTGTTCCCATGATTTCTTTGTTTTGTTTTTAAATTTGATCCTCATATCAACAACATGAGGAAGTCAGAACAAATGTTAACATCTCCATTTGCCTGAGAATATAGCTCAGAGATTAAGTGAACTGCTGAAGTCACAGCACTTTTGTGGCAGAACTTGAATGATTCCTTGTTCTCTAACACCAAGCTTCAAGGCTCACACTCCTTTCTCCGTGGGGGTGTGGTCATTGCTCTGTCTAAGGATGTGATAGAGCCGAGCTTGCTCTGACAATGAGGGGATGCAGGGTCCTGGGGCAAACCTCACAAGATGTCTTCCTTCTCTAGCATCCTTGCCTCCTCAAAGTCAGGCTAGAAGGAGTATCTGGGCAGTTAGAGACAGAGGTAGGAAAGGCAATAGCTTTGCGGGTGCTGGAATCCATGGGGGGTGATTGCTAACTGTGTATAATGGATATTTGCCTCTCCCTTCTTCATTTACTTTCCTGAGCCATTTGTGCTCTTCCTGTAGGAAATGGCTCATCCCCCCAAAGCCCAGTCCCCTGGAAGTTACCCCATCTGCCCACGCTCACCACTGCCTTTGTCTCAGGCTCAGGTGTCCATGCTGCAAGTTCTAAGAGACACCTGTGCTTGTTTTTCTAATAATAAAAATAAAAGACTATAAATGCCAGGTGACCCCTATGTAGACTCTAGCCATGAGGGAGAGTCTCAGGGCACTGCCTTTCACCTATCCTCTCCTCATTGCTGGAAAAATATATAATCACAACTAAGTTGTGATTAATCATAAGACCACTGTTTACAAAGTATCTATTACTTCATTTAATATACACATCTCCAACACAACACTGTTACCACTAGCCTCTTTTTAGAGATGAGAAAATTGAGGCTCAGAGAGATTAAGTGACTTCCTCAAGGTCACACAGCAAAGAGTAGCACAGCTGGGACTCAGATCTTAATCTTCTGGTCACAGATGCTATGCCTTATCCGTATTACCCTATCAAGGGCAGATGTCCAATTTCCTCTAAGAGAATTCCAGGTTTGTGCCTGAGACTCAGCACGGAGATGATATTATAAAAGGAAATTACTCATCTCTCTCCAGTGAGTCCCCTAACTGGAGCAACAGAATCATCCGTCACGTAGCAACTCTGCCCGGAGCCACTGCTGGGTGTGC